>NC_142463.1:9002615-9154130 GCF_049115385.1 Moschus berezovskii
CCCCTCCTTATAAAAGGGGTCTCAAGGTCACCTTCATGTAGATGTCCTGAGTCAGCTGACCCAAGTGAATGATTGGTGCTGAGTGGAGCAAAAGAGCCCTATCCATGGTCCTGAACCATTACTGCTCTCAGAAACTGTAAACTGTTGTTTCTTCTGACTCTGGACCACTGAGATGCCTGTCCAGCCTCTCCTAGGACTTTAGCTCAAGGTGAGAAAGGAAGAAGGGAGTTGGTAAAGTGAAGAAGCAGAGGGAGAGAGAAGAGCTGGGGTAAGGGGCTGATTGCACAGAGATGAGGGCAGAGAGCCCTGGAGCGCCACTCAAGTCCCGAGTGCCTGACACAACATCCTCCAGCCTTAAGCCAGAGAGAGCTAGATGCCACACTAGAGATGGTCTGCTACAGGTTGCCTGGGGTGAGGTGGGGTGGTCCCTTAGGAGTATATTCCTGAGATGCTCCTAACACTGAATCCTCAGCAACCAATAAAAAGTAGGACAAGTAGCTCTCTGAAGATGAAGGGCCAGAAGGCTTGAGCTACAGAGCAAGAAAGAAAATCAGACCAGACAAAAGCCAGAGTATGGGAAGATGTGCTGTGTGGTCACTGGCATTTGAGTGCAGGCTCTTCTTCCTTCTCTGTAGATGGCCTACCCCCCTCATTCCTCCAGCAGCTTCAGACTAGACATCTGTCAGGGATCCAAAAGGCTCCTTCATGGAGATTTTCACAGCAGTGACAGGGAAAGTTCAGTCCAGACTTTTCTTTAAATTGGGCACTCAGAGGTCATCTGTAATTTCTTTCGGTTTTCCCACTCTTCAGCAGATGTGCTGCTCTTTATACACACTAAGGAAAGGCCATTGTGCTTTGATGCCCCCAACTGCACATTTGAATTTTATATGAGCTCTGTTGGTGATTTGAAAATTATTCCTATCAGAGAGTTTAAGCCAGCCCACTTTGTTCAGAAAAAATTAGTGATGGGTTAGTTCTGGCCTGGCCCAGCTCAGACCAGCCTAGATGCCAGTAAACATTCATTCAGCCAATACTCACTGAACTTGTACCACCTGCCAGACACAGGGTAGACAACATCTCTGTTCTCATAGAGATTCCCTGTCTGGTTCATCCCTCCCCAACCATGTTTGTGTCCCTCCTTTTCCTCCCACAAGCTGGCATGCTCTTGAGTCACGACCTTTGCATTTACTTTTCCTTCTTGCAATGCTCTTTCCCCCAGATAAGGCAACCCCCTTCTCTTCCTTTAAGTCTTTGCTCAACATTCCCTTCTCAGTGAGTCTACCCTGACTACTCTTCAGAAGATCACATCCCACTTCCCCCCCTCCATCCTTGGCACCCCCGAGCTCCCGCATCTGTTTGTACTGCCTTCCTCCCGTAGCATGCATCACTCTACAGCATCCTGCGAGTTTACTTACAGACTGCGTTTACTCTCTACTTCCTCCTGCTAGAACATTCATCACTTCACAAGAGCAAAGTCCCTATTTTATTCACTGGTGGTCCTACGTACCTGGAGCAATGCCTGGCACAATAAAAGTTCAGTGAATGAATCGACGCCTTCCCAGTACACTCACAAATGCACGGCTCACATAAACCCAATTCCCCTAAAGGCTCAGGAGTCAAACCAGCTGGCGTGGCTCTGTCTTAAAGCAGTTTGGGATGAAAGAGCCTACAGATCCAGCCCACGGTGGAATTAGAACTGGGGAGGGAATGCCGTTGCCCCGCAGGGTCCCCCCCCCAGGGGCCATTGCCCACTGTTTCCATGGCCACCTCCCCACCTGACTGAGCTGCTTGAGGGCTGACAACACAGTCTGCCTTTTTCACCAATACATCCTTGAAGACCCATCCCAGAGCTGCCAAGGAAGTAAATGTTAGTAACCACAAGGTTGAAGGAATTTCAGTCATCACTGATCAAGCACTGACTATGTAGCCCACACAATGCTGAGCTCCTTACTCACATTACTTCTTACAAACCTCAACATATACCAAAGAGGTAGGCATTATATTTTAACCCTGTTTAACAAATGAGGTTTAGACTAAGTAACTCACCCAAGTTCACATATGCAGTAAGGGATGGCAAAGCAGAGTTTCAAACACAGGCTTGTCTGACTCCTGAGGTTAAGATCTGAAAGTATATGTTCTACCACTGCACTGGGATGAAAAAGCGGGGGAGGGAAATAGAAGAGAGAAAATGAGGAAGGGAGCGGGATGGAAAGAGGAAGAAGGAAAGACGTGGACGGGCCATACGCCAGATGCAGCAAGACAGTCTGAAAGAGCTGACCAGGTCTAAGGAACTGTCCGCCTTGGCTGGACATGACTCCACCACAGCCCTGTCCCCCAGCTCCGTACAGAGAAAACAGAGATGACACACCTGTCCTAGAAGAGACTTCATTTTAATTAATTCTTTTATATCCTCTCTTTTTGTCTCTCTGAATGTGAATAAACGGAGGGGTAAATATATCTTAGTGGGAGACAGATAATCTAAAAATTGTGCTGGGGAGTAACAGAGAAGTGTACTTCCTCTTAGAGTGTCTATAAAAGGAAGGCACAGCTTCCTTGCTGCTCCTCACCCACACACATGCAAGCAATGACGAACCACATGGCGAGGCTGGGCTGGTGACCTCAGGCTTCTGCCGGAAGACATCCCTGTAGCCGTTCTCCCAGATGCCCAGTGCTGACCTTAGAGGTCTTCGTTCACCCTGGGCCTCGTGCAACCTCGCCACCCACCGCTCTGGCCTATACACCTGCCTGCTGTCCCAGGAGCATCCATGCTCCAGAGAGAGCCCCATCCACAAATGCTAGCACCCAGGGTCTCTCAAAGGGCTTCCCCCAGAGGACTTCTCTGCAGAGTTCTATGGATGAGAATCCTGGAAGCCCATTAGGGCCTCCAGAAATCCTGCCAGTGTGACTCCCTTCTCCTATAGGCATGCTAAAATTGTGTTAGGAATTCCCAGGGCCATCTACATGGTGGCCTTGAGAAAATCAAAGTATATGTTGAATAAATGAATGGACCTTCTAATGGGAGAATCTGTAAAGAGGAAAGTCTAGCAAGGGTCTCGCAAATCTACTTGGTCCCAGTGCTGGGGATATGTGGGAGGAAACACACTGGCTGGAGGCTATGGAAAGAACAGAATTCAAGCCCAATTCAGTGGATACTTACTAGGGCCTTCTACAAAGCATTCTGATCCTTCCTTGACATCACTCTTGGTTGAGCAGCAGCTGACAAGCAGATGGTTAACAGGGAAAGACAGAGAATTTACAGAAAGGAGAAAGAGACGGACGTGGAGGGAGAGGTAGGAGCCAGTTCATCCTCATTGCTGTGAGCTAAGCTCTGCTCTGGCAGGGCCATCCCTTCGCTCCAGTCTCTTAGCATAGGTTGGGCAACCTGCTTTGTCCTTGTTTCCTATGCCCTCCTGGTGACACTTCCCATGTGGATTCCTAGGATCTAGAGGTATCCATCTCCTTGTGCCTCCCAAGAGGGAAGTGCGGGTCTGATCACACGTGACTAGAGAATCCAGAACTGTCACATCTACCGGGGGAGGCAGAGCTGATACCTAGGACCTCTGACTCCAGACAGATCCCACAGATACAGCATTCTCTCAAAACACATCTGTTCCTGAAATGGCTAAGAGCACATGAAGACTGTGCAGAGTGCACTTGATCAGACAAAGCAGAAATACACTAGTATTCAACATCACATGCCTCGTGGTCAGCTGTTAGATGGGAGAATGCTTACTGGGGCTCAGCAAAGCCTTTACTGGGGAAAGTCTCTGGTGCCCCCACATGCTTTATAGTCCAGCAGCCTCTGCTGAGGGACAGTGGGGAAGGTTGCCTGGACGAGGTGCCCTTAAGAAAAGGTTTGAGGAATGACATTAGCCAGATGGCAAAATAAGAAGCTCTGGACTTCATTTCCCCACAGAGATGCCAAGTTAACAATATGTGGCCCCAAAAGTCTTTATGAGAACTCCAGGAACCTACTAAGAAGTCACAGTACTCCAGGCAAGTTCAAATTCAAGAACAGGTGAAACAGGTGAGGAAAGCCATTTCACACCAACCACAATAGCTCCAACTCAGCAAACCTCAGCAAGACAAAGAATAGCCCAACTAGCAGCTTCTCTCTTGGGAGGAAAGAGAAGAAGGGAGCATAAGTCCAGTGTTCCGGACTTTCACAGAACTGCCCAAAGAACTGGTTTCTATCTTGTTGAATCTGAAGTGCAAGCAGGGAATCAGTATACTTTAGATGCCTGAGAGCCACAGAGAGAAAAGAGAGCTCAGTGCTTACTGAAGTACCAGAGAACCTGCAGTGACACAGACAGGCACCAGAGGGCGCAAGAAACCATAAGCGCTTGGAAAAGGAAACGGCCCACTTCTCTAAGAAAGGATACGCACAAGCCCAGAGGAGACATATCCTTGGAAAAGGTTTGAGCTGCCTCCAGAGGCTATAGCCAGACTAACTGATGGCCTTCCCCTATATGAAACCAGTCCATAAAGATGAGAAGGAGTAGCTATTTTTTTCAAACGAACAAATCATAGCAAAAAATAAACAGGTACGTGGAGAAATAGGGAAATATGGTTCAATCAAAGGGTCAAAATAAATCTCCAAAACTGAACTTAAAGAAATGGAGATCCATTTTCTACTAACAGAGAATTTAAAATAATCATGTTAATGAAGTTCAGTGCACTACAAGAGAACTCAGACAACTAAATGAACTCAGGAAAACAATGAATGAAAAAAATGATAATATTGGCAAAGAGACATAAAATATTAAATAAAATTTCTGTTTCAAAAAGCTAAAGGATACAATAAATGAATTGAAAAATTCATTAGAGGGGTCCAGCATCAGACCTGATCAAGCAGAAGAAATAATCAGTGAACTTCAAGATAAGTCATTTGAAATCATCAAGTCAGAGGAACAAAAAAGAAAAAAGAATAAAAAGAAAGAAACCTAAGGAACTTAGGGGATGTTATCAACTGGACCAATATATACATCATAGGAGTCCCAGAAGAAGAGAGAAAGGGGGCAGACAGCTTATCTTATGAAATAATGACCAAAAGTTCCCAAATCTGAGGAAGGAGATGGACATCCAAAATCAAGAAGCTCAAAAGATCCCAGCTAGAATGAACCCCCAAAAGCCCACACTAAGGTAATGATCAAACTGTCAAAAGTCAAAGAAGGAAACAATCTTGAAAGCAACAACACAAAGATCAACTTGTTACATACAATGGAGTTCATAAGATTATCAGCATATTTCTCAGCAGAAATGTTGCAGGCCAGAAGGGTGTGGAAAGATATAATTAAAAGTGCTGAAAGAAAAAAACTCACCAACCAAGACATTTCTGGCAGAATTGTCCTTCAAAAATGAAAAGGAAACAAGAACCTCCCCAGATAAAACAGAGGCTGAAAGAGATCATCATCACAGCTTTATAAGAATTGCTAAAGGGAGTCCTTAAAATTGAAATGAAAAGGCACTACACACACACACACACACAAAAGGACAATACAAAGCAATGCTACACAGAAGTACAAAATTATAAAGCTCCCTAGTAAAGGTTCAGTTCAGTTCAGTTCAGTCACTCAGTCGTGTCCGACTCTCTAGTAAAGGTAAATATATACAAAATAAAGAATACTGTAATATAAAGAAAATAAAGAATCCTGCATTACCATAATGGCACTATTAAAAAATCAGTCTTAATTCTGGTATAGAATTTAAAAGATAAACATATAAACAACCATGACTATAAAAATGAGTTAATGGATACAAAACATAAATAAATATAATTTGAGGCATTGATGATGGAGTTGGGAGGAGAGCTGTAAAGGAGTAGAGATTTTTGTGTGATTGAGGTTATCAGTTTAGAATAGATTGTGTTAACTATGAGATATGTTGTTATCCCTACTGTGACTACAGAAGATTAACAAATTAAAACAAGAAAGGAATGACAATAGATCACTGCAAACAACACAACGAAAAACAAGGAAGACAGTGAGAAAAGGAAAGGACAGAATAACTAGCAGCACAAACAGAAAGCAATTTAATGGTAACAGGGAGCCATTCTCTTATCAGCAACCACTTTAAATGTAAATGGATTAAATTCCCTCGTTGAAAAATAGAAAGTGGCTGAATAGAAAAAACAACAATATCTAACTAAATGCTGTCTAGGAGACTCACTTCAGATAAAAGGACATATATGTGCTAAAACTATGGGAAAATATATTCTATGCAAATGGTAACCAAAAAGATCAGGGATGACCATACTTATACAGACAGAATAAACCTCAAGTCAAAAACTATCACAGGACACACAAAAAATGACATTATGTAATGACAAAAGTGTCCATTCACCAGGAAGATATAATAATTAAATATATATATATGTACCTATCAGCAGAGCACTCAAATATATGAAGCAAACATTAAAAGTTTTGAAGAGAGAAATAGACAATATTAGAGTAATAGTAGATTTCAATACCTCACTTTCAATAATGGATAGATCAACCGGAAAGAAGTCCAATAAAGAAAGTATTTAATTACAACACTATAGATGAATTAAGCCTGGGAAACATATATAGGACGTCCTACCCAACAAAAGCAGAATAAATATTTTTCACAGGCACACACACCATTTTCTAGGAGAGATCACATGCTGAGCACAAAGCAAGTCTTGACAAATTTAAGAAAACTGAAATCATAGTGAGGATCTTTTCTGACCACAGTGAAATGAGATTAGAAATCAATAGCAAATGGAAACTGAAAAACTCACAAATGTGTGGAAATTAAATAATACACCACTGAACAACCAACAGGTCAAAGAAGAATCACAAGGGAAATTATAAAGCATCTTGGAACAAATGAGAATGAAAACACAACATGCCAAAACTGTGGGATGCAGCAAAAGCAGTACTAAGAGGGAAGTTTTGAGGAGTAAACGCCTACAATGAAAAAGAAGATTTCAAATCAACAACCTAACTGTACACCAGGAGGCAACAGAAAAAGAATAAATGTTAAACTCAAGGTTAGCAGAAGGAGGAAATAATGAAGATTAAAACGTAATTAAAGAAAATAGAGAAAAGAAAAACGGTAGAAGAAATTGACAAAAGTAAAAACTGACCTCTTGAAAAGGTCAACAAAGTTGTCAGAACCTTAGCTAGACTAAGAAAATAGGGAGAAGACTCACATAAAAATCCGAAATGAAAGAGGAGACCTCACAACTGATGCCAGAAATAAAAGGGAGTAAAGAGACTTCTATTAACAACTATAAGTCAGCAAGTTGGATAGCTTAGAAAAGAGGAATACTTTCTAGAAACACTCAGTTACCAAGACTGAATCATAAATTGAAAAATCTAAACAGACCTATAACTAGTAAGGAGGTTGAATCAGTAATCAGCAGATGTCTCATCAAAGAAAAGCCCACAACCCAGCAGCTTCACTGGAGAATTCTGCCAAACATTTAAATAAGAATAACACTAATCCTACTCAAACTCTTACAAAAAACTGAAGAAGAGGGAACTCTTACAAACTCATTTTATGAGGACCCACTATGATTTTGATTTGATGTCAAAATCAGATAAATATACTACAGAACAACTATAGACCAATCTTCTTGCTAAGTATTGATGCAACATATGCTCAACAAAATACTAGCAAGCTGAGTGAGCAACATATTAAAATGATTATATTCCATGACCAAGTGGGATTTAGTCCTAGAGCACAAAGATGGCTCATACAAAAAATGATCAAAAAATGATCACTGTACAAACATACAAAAAATGACCACTGTAATGCACCACAACAACAGAACAAAGGGTTAAAAGAAACTAATAATCTAAGTTACTGCAGAAAAATCAGTGACAAAATTCAAAATTTCGTAAGAAAAACACACAGATAGCTAGGAATATAAGGAAATTACATTAACATAATAAAAAGCAGGTGCAAAACTTGACAGCTAACATTATATTCAATGGAGAAAAACTGAAAGCTTTCCCTCCAAGACCAGGAACAAGGCAAGAATGACCTCTCTCACCACTTCTGTTCAAGATAGTACTGAAAATCCTAGCCAACGAAATTAGGCAAGGAAATAAATAAAAGACATCCAAATTGAAAAGGAAGAAGTAAAATGTTCTCTGTTCACAGATGACATAGCCTTTCATGTACCAAAGCCCAGAGACTACAAACACACAGACATACACACACACACAGGCACACACACACACAGGCACACATACACACACCTGTTAGAGCAAATAAACTCAGCAAAGTTGCAGGATACAGAATCAACACACAAAAATTGTTTTTATACATTAACAATTACAATCAAAAAAAATAAATTAAGAAAACAATCTCATTTACAATAGCACCAAAAAGAATAAAATACTTAGGCATACACTTAACCAAAGAGGCAAAAAAAAACTTACACACTGAAAACTACAAAATATTGCTGAAAGAAATTAAACACAATAAACAGAAAGACATCCTATGTTCATGAATCAGAAGACTCAATATTATGAAAATGGCCACACTACTCAAAGTGATCCACTGATTCAATTCAATACTTTATTTTTCTTCAGAGAGCTTATCCCTACCCAACATGATGGTATATACTTACTTATCTGTTTATTCTCTGCAACTAACCAGACAAGCGCGGTCCCTGTGGGCAGGCATTTTTCTCCTTCTTTCTTGTTTATCACTGGATCTTCAGAGTCTAGAAGAGCGTGTGGTCTACAGGTGCACAGTGACTGCTTGGCAGAGGAGTGAATGAATGGCTATGGGGATGGGGCACCTGAAGCCGGGGGCATCTGCCCCGCGTCTGTCAATCTTCTTGGTAAAGAGAGAAAACGAGAAGGAAGACAAGAACAGACTAGGATGACCGGAAGTTTTTGTTAGGCTTGTGGGGACAACCAGACCAGCGTCCAGTGTATGAGGGAGCGGGAAGACCCATCCACTAGAAGGTCTCTGCCCCGGTCCCTCCTGGTTTATGGAAGAATAGAGACAACGCCCACTAGCTCTTGCCAGTTTGACGTAACTGTTTTTCGTAAAGGGTGCTGAATCAACAGACTCTACCGGCCAGATGGAAAAGTTCTCAGTTCTCCCACTTCTCATATCCTACATCACTGCTTCTCAAGTTTTCATGATGTACAAACCACCTGGACAAACACTAGGGCTGCGTGTGGCCTGAGAATCAGCATTCTAACAAGCTTCCAGGTGATACTGATGCAAGGCCTAGATTGCAGTGGCTGGTTCTCAACTTCATGGTACTTGAGAAGCTTTGTGGACTTCCAATCAGTGACCAGATCCCCCCCTACCCAGACCATGTGAATCAGAACTCTGGGAGTGGGACCCCAGCAGTGGTTCAGCCGAGGCTGAGAATCAAGAGCTCCAAGGACTCTCCAAGGGTGCTGACTGACATGGAAGCAGAGCCACTGCTCTCACCCAGCTGCTGTGCCCTCCCTTGACTGCCTCTGGGCCACTGAAACTTCACTCCTGCTGCTGAGAGTCTGCTGAGAGCCACGTGTTGACACTGGCCCACCCTGCTCTGGGATGTGCGAGAGCGTGAACACTCCTAGACAGCTGGAAGGAACCTTCCTGTTTCTCCCCACCTCCTGATTTCCCTTCTCACTTCTTCCAACTGGGAAAGAGCTGTCATCCTCTTCAGGTCTAGTAGAACAATGGTCCTCAGCTGTGGGAGGTTTTGCCTCCCAGGAGACATTGACAAAGTCTGGGTATGTGTTTGATAGTCCTTGATTCGGAGAAGGCAATGGCACCCCACTCCAATCCTCTTGCCTAGAAAATTCCATAGACGGAGGAGCCTGGTAGGCTACAGTCCATGGGGTCGCTAAGAGTCGGACACGACTGAGCAACTTCACTTTCACTTTTCACTTTCCTGCATTGGAGAGGGAAATGGCAACCCACTCTAGTGTTCTTGCCTGGAGAATCCCAGGGATGGGGAAGCCTGGTGGGCTGCTGTCTATGGGGTCACACAGAGTCGGACACGACTGAAGTGACTTAGCAGCAGCAGCAGCAGTCCTTAATTCAAAACCCCTGCTTTCTCTAGACTCTCAAGCTGTGGAGCCCTGTCTGGCACCTTACTCATTCAAGGTAAACTTTCTTTCTGGTGCCACTTTATCTTACCCAGCACTTTAATACTCATGAAGGCCCTCCACCCACCCACTGGACTGGGGTCTACATATCTCTAAACCCCATCTGTGCTCAGGATTCGAGTTCTTCCTCATAAAATTACTAAACCCCATGCAAACCAGGATGTGGCCAGTAACCCCCAAAACTCCATCAGATGTAGAGACATCTGAGCAGGGGACAGAACACCCCATTAGAAAGGGTGTAGCCTGGCTCCTAAATGCTTTTATGTCTGAATCTCAGCTATGATTCGACCAAGATGCTCTGTCACACATGACCTGGGCACCTGCTGCATGCCGGTTCCTGCTTTACATACTTTGTCTCATCTAATCCTCCCAAAAGCCCTAAGAAGTAGGCGCCACTGTCACTCACGTACAGATGAGCAGACCGATACACAGACACCCAGAGTCACACAGCGAGGAAGCAGCTGAGTAAGAATGTGAGCCCAGGCAGCCTGAGGCAGAGTCCCTGCGTTTAACCTCTCCATACCACATGGCCCCTCGTGCATTTCACCCCAACAGCAGTGCAGGCAGGCTTGGATTCTGTTCTTGATATTAGAGATGGAAACTAGTTTCTCAAAAGAACCTTAGAAAATCACTCAGCTAGTGAGTGGGGGACCTCGGATTCAAATCCAAGATAGACCCAGCAGTCCCTGCTGAGGTCAGGGAAGAAAACAGCAGGCTACAGAAAACAACAGGCTGCAGAAAACAACAGGCTACAGAAAACAACAGGCTGCAGAAAACAACAGGCTGCAGAAGACGGAACCATTCATTCTTTCACCCACTCAGCATGCACCCAGCACAGACACACGGACGCTTCTTGGGGTCACGGGTTGCAGGTTAAGGATCCAGAGAGAAATCGGTGCTGATCCCTCTGTGGGAGGCTCACATCAAGTTTGGACGATGTGCTGCAGACTCGTGGGTGGACTGGGGAGGATGGAGAGGACACAGAGGGCAGGGGAGTCCTCTAGAAGCCTAGGCAGCTGTGGGGAGGAGGTAGGGGGAAGTCTAGGTGGGCACCGCTTCTGCCCTCCGATGCCACCTGGGTCAGACGATCCAGCACAGTCATCCACACACGCTCACGTGGCCTCATGGCCTCCCCATCCTTCCTCCCCCGGCTTGTTCAGGACTCCAAATTCATCAGCACACCAGAGGGAGAAACCTGAAGGGGCTATATGCTCCCCCCATGGATCAATGCAGGCTTGGCATCCCAACTTATCATCTTGAGGTCCCAGAGAGAAACCAAATTGTAACTGTCAGGAACACGACAGAACTGTCAAAAGCAGACAAAATCAGCCCCGTAAATTGTGAAACCAAAGTCACAGTTCTATTTGTTCTGCGAGAGTGAACACCTCACATTTTTTTGTCAAGACGGAAAATAAAAACAAAGACTAGAAGCCCAGCAACTGTTTCATCTTGGTGGAAAAACCTACCACCACCAGCTCTCGGTTTCCAGCCATAGCCCACTCCCCATCAATCTAAGTCTACGTCCATTCAGTAAATACTCAGGGAGCCTCGTTATGGGAGTGGATGGGCACATCATCAGAAATGGTTATGACTGAGTCCCTGCCTCTAAATAAATGGGCTTCCTTGGTGGCTCAGTGGTAAAGAATCCACCCGTCAATACAGGAGATGCAGGTTCGATCCCTGGGTTGGGAAGATCCCCTGGAGAGGGAAATGGCAACCTACTCCACTATTCTTGCCTGGGAAATCCCATGAATAGAGAAGCCTGGTGGGTACAGTCCACGGGATCACAAAAGAGTCAGACACGGCTTAGAGACTAAACAGCAGCAAGTTGCTCAGAAGACAATCCCATCTTCAGCTAACAAAATTAGAACATGGTGTCAGACCAGAACAAAGCAGAACAACTCAGCAGGTGATTAAAGGTGCTATGCTGTAATCAGAGATGGCGTCTTGGAAGAGGTAACATCAGCACTGGGCCTGGAGGAAAAGGGAGGGAAGGAGACTCCGGAGGCAGGGGAAGGCAGCTGTGAATGCACAGAGGCTTGAACAAGGTAGAGAAAGGGACAGAGAAACAGGCAGTCCTTTGGAAGCTGAATCTGCACTCTGTAACCAGGAAGTCACTCCTGCCAGAGATGCTGGGCCATCGGGAATCCAGGGTGCCCTGCTTTGGCAAGCGGGGGCAGCCCTCCCGGCCGCTCCCAGGCTCGTGCATATATGTGCACAGGCGGTGCACACAAACTTCCCATCAGCCCCCCGCCATGCAGGCATGTGTGCACGCACGTGTGTATATGTGATGGTGGCGATCTGGCAGGCCAAGCTGCAGAAGGCCTGCAGCACCGCTGCTGCTCACCAAAATAGCACCGAGCAATTTAGGTCAGGAAGTAAGGACTGTGTTATTATTACTAGTTACGGGTGAAGTTATTTAATAAGAATGTCACATCCAATTGAGCCCATGGTGGGAGCTGTCAGCAGGAAGAATGTAATTACAGTAACTGGAGGCGCTCCAGGCCCCTGCCGTTTGCACACCTCCACAGAGCCACACGGAGATGGACTCTCTTCCGGCCCCACTGATGCCTGGAGGGCAGTGCCTCCGGTGGGAGCGGGGGACACCGTGCCAGGTCCTGGAACAGCCAGACCTATGCTGCTCCCATCCAGACCCAAGGAGAGGCTCTCAAGGGGGTATCTCGGGACCCACTGGCCCCCTTGGCATCACACCATCTATGGCCCACTACCCAAGGAGAAGGTAGAAAGACAGAAAGACAAAGAGAAAACCAGAGACTCAAAGGGAAAATGGGCAGAAGAGAGACAGGCAGATAGAAACACACACACACACAGGCAGATAGAAACACACACACACAGGCGGATAGAAACACACACACACACAGGCGGATAGAAACACACACACACAGGCGGATAGAAACACACACACATAGGCGGATAGAAACACACACACATAGGCGGATAGAAACACACACACACACAGGCGGATAGAAACACACACACACACACACACACACACACATGCAGTCCCGGTGAGAGAGCTCAAGAAAGAGGCAGACAGAAGCGGAGAGGGAAAAAGACAGAAAGGGAGGCCAGGACAGACATGCGAACAGAGCCCAGCTCAGGGGCAGGAAAGGCGCCAATAAAGAGAGGGATGCGGCCTAGGAGCCCAGAGGAGCCACGAGTCCCCAGCCTCGTGACGAAGGCTGTCAGTGTCACTGATCGCTCAGGCCCCGAGCGAGTTAACTGGGAAGAACTGGAGACTGCGTGTGGCTACTGGGAGCAGCTCGGCCTTAAATGGAAGAAGGAGAGGGCAGGAGCCAGAAGAGTTCCTGGCCCACAGAGAGCCCCTTTTTCATTCAGAACACAGTTGTTTTTTTTTTTTTTTTTTTTTTTTTTTTTTGGTTTTTTACAGCATTTTTATTACTATGACTCATTTTCAGAGGACATGCTTCTTAGGTATAATTGACATGTTTATCTTACCTGTTCATATCAATGAAGTTTTTTTCCTTCCTGTTCAAACATACATAATAAAACAACAGTCAAAATTAATCTGAATAGTTCTTTATTTTTTTTTTTTATATTTCATTTGTTTAATACCTTCCTATGTAACTATATGATGCTAGATGCCTACTATACATTGTTCCTAATTCTTTTTTTTTTTTTTTAATTTAAAAAAGAATTTTATTAAAAAAGCACAAATGCAAAGAAATGAACAGAGGAAAATTTATGCGTCGAACCTGGACTGGTCACTTATGATAATATACATGCTACAATTCCATTCTCTCCAATCATTCCACCTTCACCCTCTCCCACAGAGTCCCAAAGACTGTTCTCAATGCCTATGTCTCTTTTGCAGTCTCTTATACAGGGTTCAGGTTACCATTTTTCTAAATTCCATATATATGCGTTAATATACGGTATTGATGTTCTTCTTTCTGGCTTACTTCACTCTGTATAATTGGCTCCAATTTCATCCACCTCATTAAAACTGAATCAAATGCATTCTTTTTGATGGCTGAGAAATACTCCATTGTGTATATGTACCAAAGCTTTCTTATCCATTCATCTGCAGATGGACATCTAGGTTGCTTCCATGTCCTGGCTATTATAAACAGTGCTGCAATGAACATTGGAGTACATGTGTCTCTTTCAATTCTGGTTTCCTCGGTGTGTATGCCCAGGAGTGCGATCGCTGGATCATATGGCAGTTCTATTTCCAGTTTTCTGAGGAATCTCCACACTGTTCTCCATAGTGGCTGTACTAGTTTGCATTCCCACCAACAGTGTAAGAGGGTTCCCTTCTCTCCACACCCTCTCCAGCACTTATTGCATGTAGACTTTTGGATAGCAGCCATTCTGACTGGTGTGAAATGGTATCTCATTGTGGTTTTGATTTGCATTTCTCTGATGATGAGGGATGTTGAGCATTTTTTCATGTGTTTATTAGCTATCTTTATGTCTTCTTTGGAGAAATGTCTGTTTAGATCTTTGGCCCATTTTTTGATTGGGTCACTTAGTTTTCTGGAATTAAGCTGCAGGAGCTGCTTGTATAATTTGGAGATTAGTCCTTTATCAGTTGCTTCATTTGCAATTATTGTCTCCCATTCTGAAGGTTGTCTTCTCACCTTGCTTAGAGTTTCCTTTGCTGTGCAGAAGCTTTTGATTTTAATTAGGTCCCATTTGTTTATTTTTGCTTTTATTTCCAATATTCTGGGAGGTGGGTCTTGGAGGATCCTGCTGTGATTTATGTCGGAGAGTGTTTTGCCTACGTTCTCCTCTAGGAGTTTTATAGTTTCTGGTCTTACATTTAGATCTTTAATCCATTTTGAGTTTATTTTGGTGTATGGTGTTAGGAAGTGTTCTAGTTTCATTCTTTTACAAGTGGCTGACCAGTTTTCCCAGCACCACTTGTTAAAGAGACTGTCTTTTCTCCATTTTATATTCTTGCCTCCTTTGTCGAAGATAAGGTGTCCATAGGAGCGTGGGTTTATCTCTGGGCTTTCTATTTTGTTCCATTGATCTATATTTCTGTCTTTATGCCAGTACCATACTGTCTTGATGACTGTGGCTTTGTAATAGAGCCTGAAGTCTGGCAGGTTAATTCCCCCAGTTCCATTCTTCTTCCCCAAGATTGCTTTGGCTATTCGAGGTTTTTTGTATTTCCATACAAATTGTGAGATTATTTGTTCTAGTTCTGTGAAAAATATTGTTGGTAGCTTGATAGGGATTGCATTGAATGTATAAATTACTTTGGGTAGTATACTCATTTTTACAATATTTATTCTTCCAATCCACGAACACGGTATATTTCTCCATCTATTCATGTCCTCTTTGATTACTTTCACTAGTGTTTTATAGTTTTCTATGTACAAGTCTTTTGTTTCCTTAGGTAGATATATTCCTAAGTATTTAATTGTTTTCATTGCAACAGTGAATGGAATAGTTTCCTTAATTTCTCTTTCTATTTTCTCATTATTAGTGTATAGGAATGCAAGGGATTTCTGTGTGTTGATTTTATATCCTGCAACTTTGCTGTAATCATTGATTAGCTCTAGTAGTTTTCTGGTAGAGTCTTTAGGGTTTTCTGTGTAGAGGATCATGTCATCAGCGAACAGTGAAAGCTTTACTTCTTCTTTTCCAATTTGTATTCCTTTTATGTCTTTTTCTGCTCTGATTGCTGTGGCCAAAACTTCCAGAACTATGTTGAATAGTAGTGGTGAGAGTGGGCACCCTTGTCTTGTTCCTGACTTTAGGGGAAATGCTTTCAGTTTTTCACCATTGAGGATAATGTTTGCTGTGGGTTTGTCATATATAGCTTTTATTATGTTAAGGTATGTCCCTTCAATTCCCACTTTCTGGAGAGTTTTTATCAAAAATGGATGTTGAATTTTGTCGAAGGCTTTCTCTGCATCTATTGAGATAATCATATGGTTTTTATTTTTCAGTTTGTTAATGTGGTGTATTACGTTGATTGATTTGCGGATATTGAAGAATCCTTGCATTCCTGGGATAAAGCCCACTTGGTCATGATGTATGATCTTCTTAATGTGTTGTTGGATTCTGATTGCTAGAATTTTGTTAAGGATTTTTGCATCTATGTTCATCAGTGATATTGGCCTATAGTTTTCTTTTTTTGTGGGGTCTTTACCAGGTTTTGGGATTAGGGTGATGGTGGCCTCATAGAATGAGTTTGGAAGTTTCCCTTCCTCAGCTATTTTCTGGAAGAGTTTGAGTAGAATAGGTGTTAGCTCTTCTCTAAATTTTTGGTAGAATTCAGCTGTGAAGCCATCTGGACCTGGGCTTTTGTTTGCTGGGAGATTTTTGATTACAGTTTCAATTTCCGTGCTTGTGATGGGTTTGTTCAGATTTTCTATTTCTTCCTGGTTCAGTTTTGGAAAGTTGTACTTTTCTAGGAATTTGTCCATTTCTTCCAGGTTATTCATTTTATTGCCATATAATTGCTGATAGTATTCTCTAATAATCCTTTGTATTTCTGTGTTGTCAGTTGTGATCTCTCCATTTTCATTTCTAATTTTATTGATTTGGTTCTTCTCCCTTTGTTTCTTGATGAGTCTGGCTAGTGGTTTGTCAATTTTATTCACCTTCAGAACACAGTTTAAAGAGTAAAGTCGGTGTGGAAGAAAAATAACATGGGAGCATTGGAGGGGAGAGAAGAACCGACTCCACGGGTGATGGAGAGAGGCAGGGCAGGGTCAGAGGCCTGGGAACTGGGGACCCCCGGAGTGACCCCCGTCTGCTCCCCCAGGGAGCAGGGGGAGGGGAGGAGTGGCCGCCAAGGCAGGTGACAGGCAGCAAGGGCAGCAGGACTTGGGAGAAGCCCATTCTTGGCATCTGGATGTTCTCAGTGGGGTTCTGGTAGGGTCATAAATGCGACACACCTGGGAATTTGTGTCTTGGAATAACCACTCTCAGGATAAAGTCAGGGGCTGACCTGGCAGCCGAAAGGATAGTGAAGCTGGGCAGGGCTCTGGCCGCAGTGGCCGCAGGATTTCCAGCCCAAGAAAGGAAGTGGGCCGAGTGTGGGGAGATGGGGCAGCAGAGGACTAAAGGTGGAGGGTCCTGGAGGACAGTCCTTCGAGGGGTGGACCCAGAAGGAAGGGGCTGCTGGAATGGGAAGTCTCCAGTTTCTTAAAAGGACTTGCCCGGCTGGGCATTGCTATTGTTCCACCATCAGCCTCTTCCACCTTCTGGTTCCCAGGCTCTCCTCTGCCTGCACTGGCCAGCCATGACCTCAGCCTGCCCTTGCTGCGTTCTTGGTTCGTCTCTCTGGGGAAATAGTGTGTGCCACCACCTTCTCAGCTGCTGCCTGGTTCCATGTTTGCTCCACACCAGGGCATGGACAACCTTTCTCCCAAGTTCTCTTTGGACCTGGAGCTCAGTCTAGACTGGCTCAAGGGCTTCTCTGCATGAGATTCAGCACTGATAACTCAGAGGCAGAAATAAAGTCCAGGCAGCAGACCCCTGCCAGAAGCTCTGGAAGCTTCTGAGTGTGAAGAATCTGAGGCCTAAAAAGCTTTTGAGGCTCATGGAACCTAGGGCATCATGTCCTCTGAAGCCTGGACCCACAGGCAGGGCTGCTTTGCAGGGGTCTGAGGGTATCCCCTGCCCCCTCCTCCCCCAGAAAGCACCCACAGTGTGGGCTCCAAGCCAGCAGGTTAAGCAGGGGCTCCACCGTATATTCAAAGCTCTGGTGTTTCCAGTAGTCATGTATAGATGTGAGAACTGGATCATAAAGAAGGCTGAGTACCAAAGAATTGATGCTTTTAACTGAGGTGTTGGAGAAGACTGTTAAGAGTCCCTGGGACTGCAAGGAGATCAAATCAGTCCATCCTGAAGGAAATCAGTCCTGAATATTCATTGGAAGGACTGATGCTGAACTGAAGCTTCAATTCTTTGGCCACCTGATGCGAAGAGCCAACTCACTGGAAAAGGTCCTGACTCTGGGAAAGATTGAGGGCAGGAGGAGAAGAGGGCTGACAGAGGAGGAGATGGTTGGATGGCATCACCGACTCGGTGGACATGAGTTTGAGCAAATGCTGGGAGATGGTGAAGGACACGGAAGCCTGGCGTGCCGCAGCCCACGGGGTCACAGAGAGTCGGACACGACTGAGCGACTGACCCACCACCACCACCGAAGCAGACGCCGTATGTCCCAGGAGGGCTGGAGCCCAAGCAGCGGCCCGCGGACCTGGTTCTGCGGAGCCCGGCGCGCCAGGCCCCCACTGCTCTGAAGCACCCAGGCAGCCCAGTGGGCTCTGTGCAGCTGGCCTGGTTGGGCCCCAGCTATTGCCAGGCACGGTTGCCACACACAGACTCCCATCCTGGGTCACTGGATAGCTAGCTGGAGGTGGGATGAAAGCCCTCAAGTGTGTCCGGGAGGGCACAGGGGGACAGTGACTAGGGGAGGGCAACTTCAAGGTCAGCGCTTGATCCATTGCTAGAACTGGGAGCTGGGAGCTGGGGCCCAAGCTATGCAAGATCCTCTGGACACAGAATTCACTGGCACACCGGCATCTCCAGACACAAACGTCCACGTCCACTACACACATGCACACATCCCCCCACACATACACCTGCTCACATGGTCCTACCACACGCATCGCTCTTCACTACAGGGGTGCATGCCCCACTCCCAGGCTGTCCCTGCGCCATCCCAGATGGAGGGCTCCCTCCTGCCACCAATACTCTCACAGTCTCCAGGAAGAATCAACGCAAGGTTCTGAGTGTCTCTTCCACCTGGTGCTACGTGTGTGAGTGGCAGACCATTGTGTGTGTCTGGCGAAACTCTCCTTACACACAGAGATGAGAACACACAGAAGGATGCATGTAAGTATGGGGGAATTTAGAAGAGCCCATGAGGGCTACGAAGAGCTGAATCATCGGAAAAGACCCTGACGCTGGGAAAGACTGAGGGCAGGAGGAGAAGAGGGCTGACAGAGGAGGAGATGGTTGGATGGCATCACCGACTCGGTGGACATGAGCTTGGGTGGACTCCAGGAGATAGAGAAGGACAGGGAAGCCTGGCGTGCTATAGTTAGAGGGGTCACAAAGAGTCAGATGAGACTTAGTCACAGAACAACAATGAGAGCTACGATGTAATTTGCACAGCCCCACTCCGACCACTGCAGACACACACTTTCCAGGGCCACTCGGACCCACTCCCTGTTCCCAGCACACACACACAGCAAGCACAGGGGTGAGGACAAGCGCAGCCTAGGGCGTCAAAAAGACCTGGATTCACTACCCCACTCTGCCGCTTGCTGGCTGTGGGACACTGGGCACTTTGTTCACCCTCTCTGAACCTCAGCTCCCTCATCTGTAAGGAAGGATAATAATAGCTCCCTCACAGGCTGCTGGGAAGGTTAAACGACATCACAGATGTACAACACCAGGCACAAGGGACTCAATAAACGTTAATTACCACTCACTCCCTTCCACTCACCCTTGTGCCTTTCATTCATGCGGTGGGTAAGTATTTACTAAGCACCGCGTGTCAAGTCTGCTGTAGGCACTGGCGCTGCAAATCGCCTATGACATCCTCACACGGCTCGTTTTCTAGTGCTGAGACAGATGGAGACAAGAAAACGATAAGCAAATGATGGAGGGAGCGTGATCAGAGTTAGGAAGAAGGTGATGGGGCGGAGATTCACCTGGAGTGCTCCTCCTCCGAGGGCATCACTCCAGAGCAGAGACCTAATCGGGGAGTTAAGAGTCAGCCATGGCACATCTCGGGGGAGAGCATTCCAGGCAGGGAGAAGGACAGGCAGAAATGCCTGGAGACAGGAACAAGCTTGTTGCTTTTCAAGGTAACAGCAAGACGGCCAGCATTCCTGGTGGAGAGAAGCCAGCCAGCGCGGTGGGAGACGAGACGGGGTAGATCTCGTCTACCAGATCAAATCAGGATGGTTTGAACTGTGTGCGCGTGGCGGGTGGGGTGACCCGTCTGATTGGATCTGCATATTTCGGGCTCCCTCTCTGGGTGCTGAGTGAAGAAGGAACAGTGGTGAGCACAGGGGAGAGTCGGCAGAGCAACCAGGGAGCTGTTTGCACCAAGGAGAGACAAAGAGGGTTTTAAGGACTCACCCTGCTCCACCTCTACCCTAAAGCCCTCTCTGCTGTCCAACTACCTCCTACCCCCCACCCATCCATGGGATCCTCTCTCAAGAAGCCTTCTCTGATGACTCCAGACTACAGAGGCCACGTTCCAACTCTTCATGACCAATGTTTTCGAAGGCCAGTACCCCAAGAGACCCTCCCTGGGCCCCACCTCTGTGGCTCCACAGCACTAGATTCCTGGTTTAAAGGACAAAGCATCCTACCTAAGACTCAAGAACCGGTGTGGTTTGATTCTCCTTTATGTACCTACCCACTAGATACAGCGCATAGTAGGTGTATAAATGTATACCTGCAAGATGGCGCCTGTCCTTTGCTCCCCAGAGTCTTGCACCCCTCCGCCAGTGTCTCCCTACTTCTGCCATCACCAATGGATGCTTCATGTTAGTAAACATTTTAAGCATTTGGATGTACTAAGTCTTTCCAAGTTCATGTTCTCGTCTTGCCTTCCTGACCACCTTGTGACACAAGGGCTGTTATAACCCCACTTTATAGATGAGGAAACTGAGATGCAGAAAGTAACTCACCCCAGGTGGCACAGCCAGCTAGTAGCAATACTGGATGAGAGCCAAGTTGTACTTGCACGTGTGCTCAGTCACTTCAGTCGTGTCCAACTCTTTGTGACCCTATGGACTGTAGCCCTTCAGGCTCCTCTGTCCATGGGATTTTCCAGGCAAGAATACTGGAGTGGATTGCCTTGCCCTCCTCCGGGGGATCTTCCCAACCCAGGGATCAAACACCTGTCTCCTGTGTCTCCTGCACTGCAGGCAGATTCTTTACCACTGAGCCACCGGGGAAGCCCACAGTTGTACTTGACCTGGAGTCTCGGCTCTGCCTGCTCCACTGGGGCAGTAGTGGGGGCAGGGGAGGGCAGGGGAGTGGTGGAAAGCATGTCTTAAACTTTCAGATAAACGAATGGGTGAATATATCTTGCAAGGTATTTACACAGGCCAGCCTGGCCTGGGGAATGTCTCCATCCTGTCTTCTTCAAAACTGGGCATAGACTAGAGAGAGCCTCAGCATCCCGAACCTTCTCCCTCAACTCCACCCTAGCATCCAGCTGCCCACCTCCAGGAAAAGTGAGAGTAGGTTGAAATGGCAGACTCACCCTGCTCCTACTCACAGCTGTCCAGCCCAGGCCTCCTTGGGAGTGAGCACAGAGTGGGGAGAGGTGGACCCAGGGAGCCCATCGAAAGCTGCTCACTCCCTTCCAGTCCTAAAACGTCCTTCTGGGTTTCAGATGGGCCAGGGTGCACCTCTCAGTCTGCACAAGCTCATCTCTCAGTCTACAGCACCCTTCGCAATATGACACAAGCCTCAGGATTTTCAGGGCTTCCCAGGTGCAGCTGGTGGTACAGAACCCACCTGTCAATGCAGGAGACGTAAAAGACACGGGTTCAACCCCTGGGTCGGGAAGATCCCCTGGAGGAGGGCACTGCAACCCACTCCAGTATCCTTGCCTGGAGAATCCCATGGACAGAGGAGCCTGGCGGGTTACTATCCACAGGGTCACAAAGAGTAGGACATAACTGAAGAGACTTAGCACACATGCATGCACCAGGATTTTCTGACAATAGCTCTGGGTGCTCATTCAAGGTCCTCTGAACCATGAGCTAGCAGGGACCAGAAGCACTCAAGCTCGGCTTCCCAAGGGACAAGGGACACTCCAATTTCCCATGGGCTGCAAATTCCTCAGGTATGGGACAGTTGACCTTCCCAGACAAATCTTTATAAACAGCCCACTCCCAAGAAGCTTGTACCTTCACTGAAAAGGCAGCTCATGTGCTTGGCCTGTAAGAAAGAAGAGCAACAGACAGGGGTGCCCCACTTCTGGAATACAGACCCCCACTGATGTCAGACACAGCACCAAAATTAGACACGGCCCCTCTTACTGACCCTGACTTTGTTCTCTTTCCCCAATATAGTCTATACCTTCACCTCGGCCAAGTGACATTATGGAATTCAGCCTGAGCACCACTGAGCAGTGGGGGACACCCACAGAGACTCACCTGCTTATTGCCCACTTTTTTCTGTAACACTTCTTTCTGTTAGGACTCAGATATCTCTTCCTCTGTTACCGCCCTGAGCACCAGTACTTGCTCCCTGCTCCTCTCCCTCAAATTCACTCATGCAATCGTCAGACACTGGCTGAGCCCCTACAGGTCAGGCTCTGTGTGCTAGGTCCTGGAACAGAATGATGGAGAAGGTGCGGTCCTTGCTCCTGTGCATTCTAGCACCTTCCTTCAGCACCCCTCTCCCTTCATACACGCACCACTCGTGACCGTATCGAGCTGTCCACTAGACGGGCGCTTCCTCTGAAGCTGGTACAATGGCTGTCTCAGCATCCAGGACCTGGCTCCAAAACCCCGTGCATGAAGCGGAGTAACAGAAAAGGCAAGCCTTTCAAAATCATAATGGCTCCATTAATTCGGTCAGCCCACGTTTGTTGATGCATACTTTATTACAGGCTGCATCAAAAGGCTGCTTCACTATTCCTCATTCCCAGTCCTCTTCTCCAGTGGGAAGCAGATCAGTGGAAGAAGGCATGTCCAGGGACATGAGTGTGCACGGGAAACCCAGGTGGCTCTGGCAGTCAGACTGTCACAACGGGAGGGAGATTGGCTCGCTCTGGTGCCTCATGCCTGTGGCCTCTGCAGTTCTCTCTGTGCCTCCATCACTTTGGAAACATCTGTTTGTCTGAAAACAGCCTACACGCTTTGCCCTCAAACTTCAAACTCTTTTTTTTTTTTTTTTTAAATCTCAACTCATCATAGCAATAGCCTGAAGAGGAGGAAATCATCAAATGGGAGTTTCTCTTCTCTCTTACAGACCCAAGGGATGAAGAGGCTGAAAAGATCCCTTCAGGTTAATTCAGAAATGTGAAGACTTCACATTTTCATTTTCAATTAAGTAATTACTACACTGCCATAGTAACACTTGCTGCCCTATTTTAGAAGTAAAAAAAAAAAAAACAAGCATTAACACATATTCATTGTTAACTTCTATATAATTTTTAAGTGGGAAAGATCTTTCTCTAAGTATAACACAAAATTAGAAGGCAAAACAAATTGACAAATTTGATTGTGTTTTGATAGAACCTCTGTATGTACAAGGAAAGAAAGGAAGGAAGGGATGGGGAAGAAGTGAGGGAGGAAGGGAGGAATCACAGAGCCTAAAGACAAAACTCCGAACCGGGAAAAAGATTTGGCATACTGCTACAAATAAAGAGCCAATGTCCTTTATATGCAAAAAGTTCTTATAAGTCAAAAAGAAAAAATACAAAGAATGCCATAAAAAACAAGCAAGGTGAGTAAAGTTCATGAACAGATAATTTGAATGAGAAGAGATAAAGTAAGAAACATGAAAAATGATCAATTTCATTTATCATTAAAGTAATGCAATAATGAGATACCTGATATACATCAGAATGGCAATTCTTGAAAAGTTGCTGAAAAGGCATAGAGCAGTAGTTCTCGGACCAGCACATCAGCCTCACCTGTGAACTTGTTAGAAACGCAAATTCTCTATCTTGTACTAGCCATACTCCATTTCAGATCTACTGAATCAGAAAACTCTTGGACCCAGAAATCCGTACTTTTACAAGCCCTCTAGGTGATTCTGGTGCGCTCTAATATGTAGAGAAACCAAAAACTCTCCAGGACTATTGGTAGCATTTAATGTCATCTGGCACTTTTACGAGCATAAATTTGTATATCTGTTGAGGCACCAAACCCATTCTATACAGACTAGTCCACTCATTTTGAAATCACTTTGCCTCCAGCACACACACACACACGACTACTTTACCGTGGTGTTATTTGGGGGAGCCAAAAGCTGGAAAAAGCCTAAATAATATGGGACTGATGGAGTCATTCCTGGTAATTTGTGAAAATCTATGCAATCATGAATAAGAATGAGATGGATCAATACATGCCTACCTAGAAAGATGTATAAAGAGATACTGTCAAGAGAAAAAGCGTACCACAGGACAGTACACTTGATATACAGAATGATCCCATTTGTGTGAGATGTAAGGAATTTACATTGTATTTCTACTTACGCATTTGAAAATCTCTAGAATAAGTGGGACTGGGGACCTGCAGAAGACCTTTTTCACCAGATGCCCTTCTATGTTGTTTGAGTTTTTGCCCTGAGGATATACCACTTTCTTAGGAATTGAAAGTAGTTATAACTAATTAAATTACAGCAAACAGAGCAAGTAAGCAGACTGGCTGACAGAAGAGGAAATGTAGACCATCTAAGTAACTGCATCCTGGGGACTATTCAGTCCCCCACCTGAGATACCAGGAGGTGTCTTCCGGGTTTTATCTTCAGCCCCCCAGGTTGTTGATAAAGAACAACTAAAAACTCTATTGTACTGAACTGGTGGCCCTCAAAATAAATTACTCGTTTAATAAAGAATAAAACCCCATATTCATTGAACAAGGCCAGGGTCCCTGGGCCACGTGATTTTCCTTCCTGTTGGTCCATCCCACCCAGCTGGGTGTGCTGTGGACCGTTAGTCACTGAATCTCATTCAGTTTCCAGCAGAGAACAGACCATCTCCATTACAAATTACAGAGAAGTGTAAATGCCAGTGTGGACATATCTCGTATTTGCATGTCAGAGTCAATAAAGACTCCGTGTGTGCATTAGAAGAGACACAGAGGCATGTGAAGTAGTCTGTATTGGTGTCTAGACCTGATATAGAGTTTTCACGAAGGACATCATGGGAATTGACAAAGAGAATGATGCAGAGGAGACCAGGTTTCTATCCCCAGACATTCCCTCTAAGAAGCCAAGATATTTGATTCTCCCCATTCAGCCTGTATCTCCACTTCTGACCACACAGCCTCCACATGGGTTTGCTTGGACAATAAATTACAAAAACCCTGATCCATCCATTATCCAATCATCCTTCGATCTACACATCCTTCAGTTCAGTTCAGTTCAGTCGCTCAGTCATGTCCGACTCTCCGCGACCCCATGAATCACAGCACGCCAGGCCTCCCTGTCCATCACCAACTCCCGGAGTTCACTCAAACTCATGTCCACAGAGTCGGTGATGCCATCCAGCCATCTCATTCTCCGTCGTCCCCTTCTCCTCCCGCCCCCAACCTTTCCCAGCATCAGAGTCTCTTCCAGTGAGTCAACTCGTTGCATGAGGTGGCCAAAGTATTGCAGTTTCAGCTTTAGCATCAGTCCCTCCAATGAACATCCAGGATTGATCTCCTTTAGAATGGACTGGTTGGATCTCCTTGCAGTATAAGGGACTCTCAAGAGTCTTCTCCAACACCACAGTTCAAAAGCATCGATTCTTCGGCGATCAGCTTTCTTCACAGTCCAACTCTCACATCCATACATGACCACGGGAAAAACCATAGCCTTGACTAGACGGACCTTGGTTGGCAAAGTAATGTCTCTGCTTTTTAATATACTATCAAGGTTGGTCATAACTTTCCTTCCAAGGAGCAATGGGTGCATGCTTATATCCATTCATCTATCCAAACACTCTTGGTTTAGTCACTAAGTCGTGTCCAGCTCTTGCAACCCCATGGACTGTAGCTAGCCCGGCTCCTCTGCCCATGGGATTCTCCAGGCAAGAAGACTGGAGTGGGTTGCCATTTCCTTCTCCAATCCAAACACTTAAATCTACCCATTCCACCAATCTCCTCATCATCCATTCCCTCAGTCTTTTCATTCAGCCATCACACTTCATCTGTATAATCTACCAAGCCAATCCTTCCATCTATTCATCCAATCCATTCACCCACCCCATCTGCCCCATCTCTCCTTCCACTTTACCAATCTAGCAACCAATCCCCATCTTTCTGTCCTAGCCATCTGTGCATTCATTACTACCACCATATAACAGCCCATCCCTCTGTTCATCCTTCCCAAATGCCTACCCATCCCATCTAGCTTTCCATCTCACCCACCCATCCACCAACCATCACCTATTATCCTATTCACCCATCCTCTCATCCATTCATCAATTGTATCTCTTCATACCACTCCATAGCCTGGACCTGGTTATGCCTCTGGAAGTAAAGAGACTGGGGCAACCAAGGTCAAATGACATTACAAGAAAAAAAAGTGACTGAAACCACGCTACTTTCCTCAAGGCCTGCTAAGCTCCTTTCACCTGGGATGTATCTGAGAACTCTCAACAGCAAGTCTTTATCCAAACCTCACATCTCTCCTTTTTATCTTTCATGCCTAGACTCTCTTACTGGTCTTTTATCAGCTATGACCTCTGCTGCTGCTGCTGCTGCTGCTAAGTCGCTTCAGTCGTGTCCGACTCTGTGCGACCCCATAGACGGCAGTCCACCAGGCTCTGTCGTCCCTGGGATTCTCCAGGCAAGAACACTGGAGTGGGCTATGACCTCTAGGAACCACCAAAAGCAAAACATCAGCCTCAAAACCTGCTTGCAATCTTCAGTGCCCAACCTGGGCCCAGGTAACTACACGTTCCTTTCCCTGCCACCCCAAATGGCACTTAAAATTCTAACCTGGGGTGAGGTCCCAGCCATGATGTCTGTACCTTGACCCAGTTTACAGCTTGGTCTGGCCTGATCCAACCTGGCCTAAAACCACTCACAAAATAGTGCCACTCAGCAAGGTTCAACTAAAGAATATACCTTCCAACTGGAAAGGCAAGCTCCCTAACACTTAATAAATACCTTCTGCAACACAAGAACTATGTTAAGCACTTGTTACTTGACATCTAGTTTCATCTTCACTGCAATTCTCCGACTCAGGCAAAAAGGCTCAGAGGAGAAGCCGAGGCTCAGAGAGAGCTTAATAATTTGTCTGAAATCACATAGCTGCTGAGAGGCAATACCAGAATTCAAACTCAGATCTGACTCCAAAGCTTTGGCTCTTTATGCTCTCATACGCTCCCACTAAGAGGGCAATTTCCAAGCTAACCCAGAGAGAAGATATTGGAACGACAAGGAAGAAAAAGACCTAATTTTCTAACTGCTTCTCTAACCAAGTAAAAACGATGATGTGAATTACAAGTTACAGTTTATTGTGACTGCTAACTCTGTGCCATCAGGTGCTGGCTTAAGGCTTCCTGTATATTATGTTGTTAAGAAGAAAGTGAAATCATTGTGATGATCCTTCAGCGGCCCCTCCACTCGCTATGGTTGAACAGGTCCCAACTCAAGGTGTCAAGGGTTTGGAGCATAAGCTGTACAACTTTCTCCAGGAGAAGAACTTGAACAGCAGATATGCACCCTGTTGGCAAGTATACCCATAAGGCAGGAACTCTGACGTTTTTGCAAGGGCATAGGGGTTCGAATCCTGCTGCACCACTTACTTGTTAGGTGACTTTGGCAACTTGTTTCCTCTTCTTTTTTCAAAATATCTATTTTTATTTATTTGGCCATGCTGGGTCTTAGTTGCAGCATGTGGGATCTTCAATCTTAGTTGCAGCACGCAAGATCTTTCGTTGTGGCATGTGGGATCATATCAGTTCCCTAACCACGGATCAAACTCAGTCCCTTGCATTGACAGCGCGGAGCCTTAGCCACCGGACCACCAGTGAAGTCCCTGCTTCCCGTTTTAAGCTTCTGTTTCCTCCATCTGTAAAATGGAGATGCTAACAGTCATCCTGTCTACAGAACTGTCATGAGACTGCAATTGAGTTTCTGATGTAATGTTTTGTTTCACCTATCTCTTATTGTTGGCTATTTAGTTTATTCTCATTTTCCCCTCCGTTATCAAGAATCCTATGCATCTTATACATAAATGGTTGGCTGCAACTCTGGTTGTTTCTTCAGGATAAATTCTTTGAAGTGAGTATTTGAATCCAAACACATGAATATTTTTAAGGCTGTTGATAATGTATTGCCGAGATGCTTTCCAGAAAGTTTGTAACAATTTACACTCCCACCGGCAGTTTACAAAAGTGCCCATCACACTGCACCCTTGCCAGCATCTAGTACTTTTTTCTGGAACAATTTTTTAATTTCTTTTTACATACACATTCATATACCATCTTGCATGAATACACAAAGTACAATCTTATTATGCCTGCCGAGTTTTTAAGTGCAATTTTACTTTCTACTTTCCCCCTTTCCACTTGGCTTTATTCCCCTCACTTCACCACGTCACCGACCCAAACTTCCCGCTAGCCAACACACACCCCTGCTGCTGCTGCTAAGTCACTTCAGTCATGTCCGACTCTGTGCGACCCCATAGACGGCAGCCCACCAGGGTCCCCCATCCCTGGGATTCTCCAAGCAAGAACACTGATGAGGGTTGCCATTGCCTTCTCCACACACCCCTAGGTAACCCATATTAACAACCTAGTTTATATCTTTCCATATCTTTATTCTTGCTCATAAACCATATGTAAACATAAAATTACATACTCCCATACATACACATTTACACAAAGACATTGTTTATCTTTTCAAAATTGGATTGTATTATACACATTTCTCGGCATCTTGCTTTTCTCACTCAATAATAATGACATTTCAATTAAATGAAGTAATGTCTACATAGTACTTAGCATAGCAACTAGAGCACTGAGTATGTGTTATTTACTGTTGCTGCTGCAAATTTAAAAAGAACTGGCATCCCTCCTAAGGCTGTGAGGGTCCCGGCTACAATGCCTCTCTCAGTCTTCCCAGCCTTGTTTGGGGAAAGATAGGACAAGAATAAGACAAGGCCACTACTGTTGTGTGTGTCTCCTCTCCCTTCACCGAGTCATTCTTCCTATGAACTGAGACCCTGCTATTCGCCAGCGACTGTCTACAGTCCAGAGACAAGGCAGACACAGTCCCTTCCCTCCTGAAGCTTACAATCTATAAGGAGAGCTATAATAATACATTAATGACTATGATTGATGCACAATCGTTACCTGAGATAAGCTAAGGTTATCAGGTGGCTCAGCGGTAAAGAATCTGCCTGCCAATGCAGGAGAACCCAATGCAGGAAATGTGGGTTCAACCCCTGGGTCAGGAAGATCCCCTGGAGGAAATGGCAACCCACTCCAATATTTATTGCCTGGAAAATCCTATGGACAGAGGAGCCTGGCAGGCTACCATCCATGGGGTCACAAAGAGTAAGACAGGACTGAGCAACTAAGCACACACACATGAGATAAACTATTCAAGGTCAAGGAACACACTTCTTTGAAAATGATCTAGACAGAGGCCCCAGAAGGAGGAAGTGAACCTTGAGCCAGGATGAGTCTCAGTTAAGGCAGTGAAAAGAGGCAGGAATAGTTCAGACAGAGGAGGTGGTATGTGCAATGACCCAGAGGCAGGAGGGGGCATGGCCCTCTAAGGCCCTAAAGGAAGGAGCCGGCTGGAGGAAGAGTCTCTGAGCAGAGGCATGGGTCCTGGCAGGCCAGCAGATGTCTGGAGAACCCCTGCGGCCCGCCAAGAGCTTACAGAGCAAGTTCCTCCCAACACTCCTGATGCCACCGGATTCAGCAGGCTCGTTGCCTTGACAACCATGACGGAGTACCAGGCCAGACCTAGGTAAGTGCTTCACGTACATCATCTCACCGCATAGTTACAAAGATATTGTGAATTAGGGATTATTGTTCTCATTTTAGAGATGGGAACTGAGGCCAAAAGAGAGTATCCAGTGTCTTATGCAGGCTGGGACCTGGGAGGACCAGGATTGAAGCCCGAGTCTCTCTGGAGCGCCAACTTGTGTTTCTGAAAACACCCCTGTGCGGTGCTCTGAGGTCCTGTGTGATGGTTTTACAGCATCTCAAATGGCGAAGGTTTGCTGTCAGGACTGGGATGTGAACCCGGCTGGGCTGGCTCCAGACTCCAGGCTCATAATCACTTCACAGGGAGCGGCCCACTCTCCCCCTCCGCCACCACCTGCTTCTCCCCCAGCTCCCAGCTCCCAGCTCCCAGCTGGATGAGCGGCCACAGTCACAGCACAGGGTGCTCTCCTCCACACAGAATTTCCCTCCACACAGAATTTCTCCTCCGCTGCCATCAAAAGTGGGCTTCTGGAGGTCTAGGCGCTCTTCCTGGGACTACATTCCCTATTTCTTCCCCTGAAAACTGCTGCTCCTCCTGCATGTCCCACTTTCCATGTCACCTTACCTGATAACCCTAAGCGCCCGACCCAGTGACCCTCTACTCACCCACCCATACATGGAGCTGTTTGCTCATCTTCTGGGTTCCCATTAGCCTTGGGTCTCTCTCTATATCCATTCACTCAACACCCAAGAGCTGCTGAGTCCTGACAATGCTCAGACACTATTCTTTGTTGCTGTTTAGTCACCAAGTCATCCCCAACTCTTTTCCAACCCCATGGACTATAGCCCACCAGGTTCCTCTGTTCATGGGATTTTCCAGGCAGGAATACTGGAGTGGATTGCATTTTCCTTCTCCAGGGGATCTCTTCCAGACTCAGGGGTTGAACCTGTATCTCCTGCACTGGTAGGTGGATCCTTTACCACTGAGCCACTAGGGAAGCCCAAAACACTAGAGTTAGGCAAAACCAACAAGCTCTTTGATCTCCCGAAGCTTACTTGAGGAGGCAGACAGTGAATGGGGGGAAATGAATACACAGTACACCAGGCAATTGAGAGGACTATGAAGAACCCTAAGCCAGCATAAGCAAAGGAGGGTGTAACTGCGGATAAAGAATTCGGGGAGGCCTCTCCTAGGAGGCGACATCTGAGCAGGAGTTGAGGAAAGTGATGAACTGAGCCCTGAGGCTCTTCCGGGAATGTCAAGCCCAAGACCACTGACCCACAGCCCATTTGTCTAACAAATAGCAGGGGAGCTGCTGGCCGGAGTAAAGTAAGGCAGGCAATTCTCAGGGGAGATGAGGTCAGTGAGGAAGCCAGGAGCAAGAACGTGGAAAGAACTTTGACTTATTTGTGAGTGTGATGGGCACCACTGGAGGGTTCTGTGCAGAGGAATGAATGATCTGATGACTGCTCACAGGGCTCCCCCCAGCTCCTGGGCTGGCAAGAATGGGAGAAAGGAGCCTGAAGAGGGGCATCTGTGGGAGCCCCGGCAGTGGAGCTGCCGGCGGGAACTCCCGGTGGTGATAGAGATGGTAAGAGAGGGTGGATCGGGACTGGATTTTGAAGGTTGAGAGTGGTGAGGGAAGGTAAGAGAGGGTGGATCGGGACTGGATTTTGAAGGTTGAGAGTGGTGAGGGAAGGGAAGGAGAAAGGGAAGCATGGGCTCCATTCACACCTCCCCACGGTGCTGTGAGCTCCTCATGGCAGGAAGGGCATCTGGTCACCTCAGCAACACCGAGCAGAGCCAGGTCCCCTGGCGTGAGCCCCGAAGCCTCCCCAAGAAGCCTCTCTGCCCCTTCCGGTGCTGCCCTGGCCTTTGGGGAGGAGCCGGGGGTCATCCCGTCCCACCTCCCCTGTCTGCCCCAAAGATGCTCTTATCCTCCCCCATCGGGTGTCCACATCCAAGAAACGATGCATCTGAATGATCAGATCAGACAGATCAATCAGATGACTCATCCCTGGAGCCAAGGCCCACAGTGGCTCATCTCCAATCCCTCAGTCTCTTCCCAGACAGACCCAGCCCTTGAGATGTTCAGTTCAGTACAGTTCAGTCACTCAGTCGTGTCTGACTCTTTGCGACCCCATGGACTGCAGCACGCCAGGCCTCCCTGACATGAGAGCCCTGAATTTCAGCTACAAGTGTCTTACGAGCCCAGTGATATCAGCCTTTACAAGGCCCTGGTGAGCCTGGGTGGGACCCTTGTGTGATTCCGACTCTGTGTTGGGCACATCACTGCATCCAGTCACTTGCCACATGTGGTAGCAACAGTCCCAGCCCCATAGTCTACCCGCTATGTGATTTTTGGACGAGTAATTTCATTCCTCCAAACCTCAGTCTCTATTTCTATAAAATGGGAATAACTATATGACTTAGCTCAGTGGGGTCTTGTGGCCCAGTGACTGGATGCAGTGATGTGCCCAACGCAGAGTCAGAATCACACAAGGGTCCCACCCAGGCTACGTACATTCACCCCAAGAAGTGTCTTCCAGGCCATCACCAACATAGCTACCAGGTCAAGAAGCCACGGATTACACTTCTCTGTCTTCCCTAGACTGATCCCCGCTGGGCCCTGTTGGTTCTACCTTCAAAATCTATCCGGGAAGTCATTCCTGGTGGCCCCTGGCTGAATTTCTGCCCTTCCTCTGTGCTCCCACAGCTCCCATCCCTGTCCCATGCTAAACTCCACTGCGGCACGCGTGATGCTGCATTCAAGTTATCCTTAGCTATGTGTCCACCCCAGTGGTGATACGTTAAAAAGAATGAAAGTTTAGTGGGTGGGACTGGGGAGACAGAAATCATGCATGTCATCACTTCTAGATACCAGAATCTTACACAGAGTGCATTTAGCACAGGGTGGGAGTTCAACACAACATGGCTGAATGCAAGCACAGATGGCTGGATACATGGAAGGAAGAAAAGAAAGAAAGAAGGCAGGGAAGGAAGGTGGAGGAGGGGATATGCAAAAAGGAAAAAGTCTTGGCATTGCTACTGTTAGGCTAGGAAACTGTCCCATCATCCCCCACCTGCTCTTCTTGCCTTGCCTTGCCTTGTTATTCCAGTCAATTGTGATCCTTCATCTGCAAAGCAAACGTATGGTGCCCGGCCCTAATCTGACATCAGTTTCTATCAAGGAGTTAACCAAGGAGAATCAAGTCTGACTCCAGAGCACAGGCATTTTAAACAGCAGCCCTATTTCCTAACAATTCACTTGGATGAAGCACATTCTCCATCTACCCTTCCAGGGGACAATGAAGGGAAAAGAAAAATGAACAATTTATTTTGTATTTAATATGTCACAGAGATAAGCGGGCCAGACAATCAATGTCTTAGTCAACATCTCCTCTGGGTCTGGGGAAGGGCTTTGAAAAATCTCCAGGGTTGGCGGGCATCTGCAGCTGCACCCGAGGTGGGTGGGGCTCTGACCATCCCTCCCTGGTTGGGGGCGGGTACAGGTCACGCCTGCTCCCCTCAACTGCAGGTGATACTGACCCGCGCTGACCCAGATCCACCTCGGCCAGGTAGGAGAACACAGGATGGCCCCACCCCCATCTCCACAGAAGGGAGAGCGTTCACACTCCATGCCCCGGAGGACAGAGTGCTGCAGACACACGTGTGTTTCTCTGGTCTCCCGGAACCCTCACCCTCTCCCCATGCAGGAAGGGATGACTTGTCTAAATAGTGACTGTGAGGGGAGAACTTGGCAAGACCAGTTCAGCCTTACCCACCCTGCGTCTCCCTAAATTTAGTCCAACAGGCCTGGCCCCGATGAGGGAGGCTCCAGGCTGTCCATTTGTGCTCCTGAATGGGTGTGGTGGGTAAGTTTCTCCCACTCAAGAATGATATATTAAAAAGCCGATCTGGCCACCTATCTGAAGTCACATCCTCCAACCAGCTCCATCAGTACTGTGCTGACATTTTGATCTCTCCGTTTGACTCCTCTTGTGTTTTTCACTCGATTGGTTCCAAACTTGAGAAGGAAAGAAAGGTGTGGCAGGCAAGGAGCATGCAGAGGGGGAATTGGACAAGATCAGGGTCCTGCCCGGGGTTCTCAGACCCCTATGAGTCTTCAAAGGCACTAATGAGAGTTTGTGAGCTATTTTCAATACTTCAAAGGGCCTAACAGAAACTGCACTTATCCACAATCAAAATGCACAGGCAAATATAAATGCCAAGTGTCTGCCTGAGGCTGGAACTAGTCCCACTCAGTGAGGTCACAGTGCCCTTTGCCCATCCTGATTGGTGAGGTGGAGCTGAGGCCCTCATGGGGCCCCACAGGCTTGACAATCAAGGGATGTTGGTTTTCCCAGCCCCTCTGCTTGCTGCATGAGAAACATTAGCTCCTTGGCAGGGCTGTCTGCTGCTTTGAAAGGGAAAATGCAATGAGGTGCATTTGGGAATGAATGGAAGCACCTCTTCTTTGAATAAAGGAATAAGAGTGAGCTCCCAAAAGGATGCCTTTTCCCAGGGGCAAGGTCAGGAAAGTGAATATTAACAAAGGCCTGCACTCAGAGAATGAGAAACATGGAAGATCGAGGCAGGCCGGAGAAGGTGGGAAGGGGATGGGCCCTGGAACAGAGAAAGGAAGAGAGGCTCTCAAGGGTTGGCAGCGGCTTTGCCTGCCTCTGTCCGGGGGCAGATCTGAAGGGAACTGGGATCTCGAGTGAATTTTTTCCCACCATTTGGCAGTCTCCCATAACGGTTTCCAGGCAGGTGAGATGTGGAGAGAGAGTTGATCAGGGCCAATAGACCTGAGATGAGATGGTTGGATGGCATCACCCATTCAATGGACATGAACTTGGGCAAACTCTCAGAGATTGTGAGGGACAGGGAAGCCTGGGGGTCAAAAAGAGTAGGACACGACTTGGTGACTGGACAGCAAGAAAACAGACCTGAAACAGCTACCAGTTACATATGTCTTTTAGGAATAAAACTGGGAAAACGAATCCATGCTCCTTTTGATAAATGCAGATGGGCAGAAACGGTACCTTGAAATACAAGTTTCCTGGGAGGATCTCAGAGAATGGGAGTGTCCCCAGTCATAACATAGTTGGGCTATGCTGGGGGAGGGAGACATTTAGCAGCCTCCCCTGCCTTCCACCACTCACTTCGATCTCCCTGCCTCCCTCTGCCACATGTCTGCTCCTCCCTCGTCCCTTGCTGGACCATGATTTACCCGTGGGCAGGGGCACTGTACTGAAGGCAAAGCATGTCCAGCAGCTGCCCCCATCCCTCCTCAAACCACGGGTAGAGCATGTCTGCCATTCTCACGCTGAGAGCCGGCTGGGAAAGGAGCACAGCCCTGTGGACCCAGTCCCGGCCCCGACTCTGCAGACAGTCCGGAGTGCTCAGTTCCCAAGACTCACCCTCACAGCGGCACGTGGAAAGCACCACTGGGCTCAGGCTGGAGCCACGCTCTTCAACAGGACGGACCCAAAGCCTGTGCCCTGGGGGGGTCAGGCACATGCCTGGTCTGTCCTAAATGAATTGCAACTTTCCTGTCCTCTCACTGGCATTCTCTGTCCTTCCAGCCCATCAGTCCGAGCCCCAGGAGGAGCAGGAGACAGGATCGGGTATCCATGGCACATCAGCTTCAACTCCTCCCCAGTTCAGTTCAGTTCAGTCGCGTCTGACTCTCCGCGACCCCATGAATCACAGCACGCCAGGCCTCCCTGTCCATCACCAACTCCTGGAGTACACTCAAACTCATGTCCACAGAGTCGGTGATGCCATCCAGCCATCTCATTCTCCGTCGTCCCCTTCTCCTCCCGCCCCCAACCTTTCCCAGCATCAGAGTCTTTTCCAGTGAGTCAACTCGTCGCATGAGGTGGCCAAAGTATTGGAGTTTCAGCTTTAGCATCAGTCCCTCCAATGAACATCCAGGATTGATCTCCTTTAGAATGGACTGGTTGGATCTCCTTGCAGTATAAGGGACTCTCAAGAGTCTTCTCCAACACCACAGTTCAAAAGCATCGATTCTTCGGCGATCAGCCTTCTTCACAGTCCAACTCTCACATCCATACATGACCACGGGAAAAACCATTGCCTTGACTAGACGGACCTTGGTTGGCAAAGTAATGTCTCTGCTTTTTAATATACTATCTAGGTTGGTCATAACTTTCCTTCCAAGGAGTAAGCGTCTTTTAATTTCATGGCTGCAATCAGCATCCGCAGTGATTTTGGAGCCCCAAAAAATTAAGTCTGACACTGTTTCCACTGTTTCCCCATCTATTTCCCATGAAGTGATGGGATCAGATGCCATGATCTTTGTTTCCTGAATGTTGAGCTTCAAGCCAACCTTTTCACTCTCCTCTTTTACTTTCATCAAGAGGCTTTTGAGTTCCTCTTCACTCTCTGCCATAAGGGTGGTGTCATCTGCATATCTGAGGTTATTGATATTTCTCCCGGCAATCTTGATTCCAGCTTGTGCTTCTTCCAGCCCAGCGTTCCTCATGATGTACTCTGCATGTAAGTTAAATAAGCAAGGTGACAATATACAACCTTGACGTACTCCTTTTCCTATTTGGAACCAGTCTGTTGTTCCATGTCAGTTCTAACTATTGCTTCCTGACCTGCATACAGGTTTCTCAAGAGGCAGGTCAGGTGGTCTGGTATTCCCATGTCTTTTAGAATTTTCCACAGTTTATTGTGATCCACACAGTCAAAGGCTTTGGCAGGCTCCCTCCTATCCAAGAGCCTCAGAGTCTCTGCCACTGCTTCAAGGGAATGCCAACTTCTCAGTGACCTTTGTCTTGCCTTCCCCTTCCATCCAGAGAGGAAGGCCGCTCTCCTGTATCTCTCTGACCAAACCGCGCACCACCAGTTGCAGGAAGATGAGAATGGCTGTGAGAGACCACACGGTGGCCACTGCCGAGGCCAGAATGCTAGGTCCCAAGTGTCCAGGAGCAAAAGGTAAATGAAGCCTGAGCCTCAGCCACACTAGTGAGAATGTGGGAAGGCTGGAGGGTTATTTGGGAAACAGAATCCACAAGTTCTGATGACTGAAAGGGTGTGGGTGGGGGTGGAATTCAAGGACGGTTCCTAGATTTCTGGCTCAGGAAGATGCATGGAGATGGGACACACAAAATTATGGGATGGTGAGACTTGCTGGGGGTACGGGGCGTGACACTGGTAACAACAGAAAGGAAGAATTCGGTAGGTATCCCGCCGAGTGCGAGGCCGCCGACCAGAGCGTGGCCCTGGTGTTCAAAGGCAAGGCCTTCCTCTACATGCGGGATGGGGGGATACCAGCATCTGCATTGTGGCATAAAGCCTCAGGGAGAAATCAATGTAGAATAAAGAGAGCTCAGCTAAGGCCTGGGAGTACCGATACAAGAGCAAATTTTATGCGGGAGGGAGTGAAGAGCAGCGTCAGATGCTGAGGAAGGGAGAAGGCAGACGGAAGGGTGAGAGGCAGGCGGTGGCCAGTCTGAGAAAGGTCTAGAAGCCAAGAGAGAGGCTTGGCTTTGGAAAATAGGAAGTCATGTGGCACCCTGGGCTGGAGCATTTGCCCGGAGTGGGGAGTGTGGAAGGCGGATGACAGGGGCTGAGAAATAGGTTGGCAGACACTCTCCCAGGAAGCAAGAGCAGGGAAGGAAGGAGACAGACGGGGTGACAGCCAGAAGCAGCGCAGAGTCAAGAAGGGGTGTTGTTTGCTGTGTTTTTAAGATGAAAACAAAGTGTGTTTCTGGGCTGATGGAAAGGAAACAGAAGAGAGAGGGCTTGGAGAAATGGGGAGCGGAGTCTCCAATTAGCCCATCACAGCAGCAGCATTCCTGGGCAGCAGGGCACGGCACCCTCAGGGCGTTCAGCCCCATATTCAGCAGCGAGGTTCACGCAGCTGTTTCCTTTAGTGTCCACATTCTGTGATGTAGGAAACAAGGGTGTTTGAGAGAACGAGTGGGTAAAGCTGCCCCAGAGATGAGAATGGTCCCGAGATAGAGCCTGTGGTTCAGAGTGACATGGAGCCGGAGGCAGGATATGCCAGGACTAAGCTGAGTGGGAGAGGCCAACAAGAACCAGATCAAGAGAAAAGAGAGGAAGGAGGTTGGGTCAGATTACCTTCTAGGTTCAGGACTTCCCTGATGGTTAAGACTCTGTCTGCCGGTGCATGGGACGTGGGTTTGGGGACGGGAGGATTCCACATGCCGTGGGGCAGCTGTACGCCCCGTATGCCACAAACACTGAGCCTGTGTGCCCTAGAGCCCATGCTCTGCAACAAGAGAAGCTACCACAATGAACAGCCTGTGCTCTGCAACTGGAGAGCAGCCCCTGCTAATCGCAACCAGAGAAAGGCCATGGGCAGCAACAAAGACCCAGCGTAGCCAAAGATAAACAAAATCTACTAGCTACAGCCTTAAAAAAAAAAAAAAAAGGAAATGTGAGTTAAGAACAAGCTAATTTAGTTTAAAAAAAAACACTAGATTCAAAATCTGAGGCCTGGGGACATTGCGTGGGTCCAGACACACACAAATTTACCCTTGACCACCCCATATGACCCTAATCTCTACAGACTGATCATTTCTTTTTTCCCTTTTTTTTTACTAAGGTGTTAATGGCTAACAGTTCTCAGAATAACTGAATTTTTAATAATGCCTTCCAACTCAAAGATTCTAGCAATGCCAGGATCTTCTTGAAACACAGGCTGATCCAGAGCAGCTCTTCCATTGCTCTGCACTGAAAATTCCCACCACCCCCTTGCCCAGCCTCTCAGCAGTGCTTCGCCTGGGGAAATGTGCTGTATCTGGTGCAGCAACAGAAAACAGAAAGGAAACCCACACTGCGGCTCTGCTGCTCAGAAAGTGGCTTCCAGGGGGGATCAGTCGGACCTGGCCGCCACTTGGAGAGCATTCACTCATTCAGTCAGCACTGACTGAGCATCTGCCAGGCTCCAGGCACTGTCCTAGGTGCTGGGGACACAGCAGTGAATAAAGGAACACAAATCCTTGTCAGTGGGGCACAGCTTTATGTGGACACAAGGCAGGAAAGCTGCATGCTGAGAGTTGGGCAAACACAGACCTTTGCAGGCAGGACAGTGATGCTGCAATTCTAGGAAACTTCCTGGCAAAGCCTTGGGCCACACACTGGAAATCAGGGACCTCATGTTTCCCAAATTTATCTGATTATGAAGTCTTTTTCTCCCAGGGCACTCATTTAATAGTCCCTACCCCACTTCCTGAAACTCAAGAAACCCTTGACTAAAAGAATGATGCTTCCCCACCTCCCACAGAACTTCCTGTCTTAGCATCCCTATTTGCATAACTGGCCCTCTGCCTTGGTTTCCCTGAAGAGTCCCTGACAGCTCACAGGGACCCACAGACTTCCTAAAAGCCCCTGCACTGGGTTAAGGCCCCTCTCCCTGGCAGCTGGGTCTCCTCCAGCCAGAAACAAACCTGGACACCTTGGCCCCACCCTTGGGAGCTTCCTCTCCAGTGTGCCCTGACCCTGACCGCACCTGGCTGCCTGCCTTAGCCTACCTGCCCTGCCTCTGTCCTAAACTGAAGCTGCCTTCCACCAACAAGCCTCAGCACAATGGCATTTAGGTGTTTTGTGTCCGCTCTTCAAATCAGGAATAATAGGAGTTAGTACAGAAGGAAGTCAAGGATAAGACTCCCCTGAGTGTCCTGCTTTCTCACCTAACAAATCAGGGACTGGAGAAGGACATGGAGAATAAGGAGCTCAGAGCTGCCAGGCCCATCCTGCCAGCAGGCCTTCTGTCAAGGGCACTAAGCACTTTAGGAATGGAATGCAGGCCTGTGGGGCTAGGATCTTTCCCAGTCCCCTGGGGGGCCGCTGAAGCACAACAGCACTAATCTGGCTATGTCTGGGGTCCCTGCTCCATCAGGGCTCAGCTGAGAGGAAAGGAGTGGGGAGGGGAGGCAGGAAGTCCTTCCTCTGCTGATTCTTGGGCGAGGTCAAGGTCAGGATCATTGCAAAGGAGTGGATAGTTGAAGGCCCATCTCCTCTGGGTTCCACCTTCAGGCTGGGGAGCTGCGTGTTTTAGAGGTTCCTAGAAGCTGAAACTCCAATACTGTGGCCACCTCATGCGACGAGCTGACTCACTGGAAAAGAGTCTGATGCTGGGAAGGATTGGGAGCAGGAGGAGACGGGGACAACAGAGAATGAGATGGCTGGATGGCATCACCGACTCGATGGGCGTGAGTTTGAGTGAACTCCGGGAGTTGGTGATGGACAGGGAGGCCTGGTGTGCTGTGATTCATGGGGTCGCGGAGACTCAGACATGACTGAGTGACTGAACTGAACTGAACTGAACTGAGACAGATTTAATGTACATAATAATAGTAGGAACTTGTTAAAGATGCAGCTTCCACACCATGCTCCAAGGTACTCTGATTCAGAAGATCCGGGGAGGGCCTGAGAATCTACATTTGTAACTGAGCGACCTGGGCTTCCCTTCTGGCTCAGCAGAAAAAGGATCTGCCTGCAATGTAGGCGACTCAGGTTCAATCCCTGGAGCAGGTAGATCCTCTGAAGGAGGAAATGGCAACCCACTCCGGTATTCTTGACTGGAGAATTCCATGGACAGAGGAGCCTGCTGGGCTACAGTGCAGAGGGTTGCAGAGGGCTGGACACGACTGAGCACACACACATTCAGTCACTCATTCGTTTGACCTGGGCACAGCAACAGTTAAGCCTGTGGGCTCCTGAATCAGACTACTTTAAATCCAGGCTCTCTTCCTTCCTAGCTATAGGATCTTGGGCAGGAAACTTGATCTCCTTAAATCTGTTTTCTCAACTGCAAAATGATTGCTTTCTTTGAAGGGCCACGAGGTTTAGGGAGGGGAGCGTGCCTCTCTCAGCATCTCCCGAGTGCTCCTTAAGGGACCACTTCCAGCTTCCAGGATGGTGGTGCTGATGGACAGGATGATGACGCAAACTCAGCATCTCCCAGTCACAGCTTCCTGCCTCAAGCTTTAGTGCAGGCTGCTCCCTCTGCCTAGGACTTCCTACCTTCATATGGAAAGACAGTGAAAGTGGGACGTCTGCTTACTCTTGGAGAGCCTTCTCGTTCTCCTGGATGAAGCCTGTCCTGCCGCCCGTCCCCCTCCTATAGTCTCTTAGAGTTCTCTGGGCCTTTGGGAACATGTCACTGTCCTTGGGAAAGGCACTTGGTTGTAAATGCTATTTATATCCCTGACCCCTGGGCCAGGGCCACTACACTAAGGGCCCAGTGAATGTTCCAGTGACCCAGTCCACAGGTCCTAAGCAGATGGGAGCAGCTAAAGGCCTTGAAAATCCTCCTTGTTGACAGAGCTCCTGGGCCAAAGTCTGGCTAAAGGAAAGGCCATGGAGATGGCAGGTCCTAGGTGAGGAGGGGGTAGAGGCAACAAGGTCAAAGGTCAGGAAGAGGCTCAAACTGATGTTGAGGCTGGGAGTGTGGAGGAGGATGACTCTACAACGAGAGTGAACAGTCTTGGTGTCAGGAGAGAAACAGGGCTGGGAAAAAAGGAGGGAGCAGGAAAGGAAATGGGCACGAGATAACTGGAGAGTTTGGAAGAGGAGTCGGGAGGCAACAGAGGAGGCAGAATGACGAAAATGCGCAGGGGCACACATGACTTGGACAAGGCAGAATACGGGAACGTTGAAATGGCCTGCGATGGCATCCCCAGGCAGGTGGACGAACTATTCTTATTTTCTTTCTTGAAGAAAGCTGCGGGATGTTCTCACCGAGGCAGGATTAACAGAACTGTGATTCACAATCCACAATTTATTACACGGGCTTCGTGGACTTTGGACAGTTCTAGTAAATGTTTTATCCTCTCTGGGAAGGCAGGGAACAGGGTAGAAAAAGTGAGGAAGGCAGAGGACGCCCTCATCTCCTCCTTGCTGGCCACTCCCTGTAGGGCACCAAGACCCGCCTTGCCCAGCAGGGCCCTGGGACCAGACCCCAGCCTCGTCATCACCACCCTCCTTCAAGACCTGCGCCAGCCAGCCCAGCTGATAGAGCCACACCCCTGCTCCAGACCCCTCATTAGGTTAGCCAACCTCCATGTCACACTGAGCTTCTTCCAGACCTTGAACATGCCTCTCTTCCACCCAACTGAGAGCTTGTGCTAGTACGTTTCCATGCTGGAATCCGTTCCCCTTCTCTTCATTTGCTCTCTGCTCTCTATCCTGCAAGTCTCAGCCTAAACATCGCTTATTCTAGGAGCTTCCCTTACCCCTCGAGTCTGGATAGTTGCTCCTCCTTTTTGTGTGTGGCAAAATATATATAATATAAAAGTTACTATCTGAACCATCTTTAAAGGTACAGTTCAGGAGTGTTAAGGGCATTCATGTTGTGTGTAATCACCACCATCCATCTCCAGAATTATTCTCATCTTGCAAAACTGAAGCTCTGTTCATTGAACAATAACCGCCCCCATTCCCCTCAATCCCTGACGCCTCAGTTCCAGTGACCACCATTCTACTTTCTGTCTCTATGGATGTGACTTCTCTGGATACTTCATATTAACTGGAATCATACAGGATTTATTCTTTTGTGGCTGGATAATTCCCTGGTGGCTCAGCTGGTAAAGAATCCACCTGCAATGCGGGAGACCTGGGTTCGATCCCTGGGTTGGGAAGATTTCCTGGAGGAGTGCATGGCAACCCACTCCAGCATTCTCGCCTAGAAAATCTCTATGGACAGAGGAGCCTGGCGAGCTATAGTCCATGCAGTTGCAGAGTCGGATACGACTGAGGGACTAAGCACAATTTCACTTAACATAATGTCTTCAAGGCTCATCCGAGCTGCAGAATATAGAATCTCTTCTCTTAAGGCTGAGCAATACTCCACTGTATGCAGATGCCATGTTTTGTTTATCCATTCATCCGTTAACAGATACGGGTTGTCTCCACCTTTTGGGTATCGTGAGCAATGCTGCTACGAACACTGGAGAGCTGTCTCTGTTATGCTCCTTTATCTTTGAAACTTGTCCCTGCCCCCCAGTGCATTCAAAAGCTGAGGCCCAGCACAACTGCTTCATAAACACCCCTGAAGGACTGAGTGAAGCTTCACGTTCTCTAAGTGTGGAACACATCAAGTAATTAAAGTGTACTTTAACTGGCACCTTCCATAACACAGGGCCTTGAGCTAAGAGGAAGACCTCCTATAGGATTTGAGAGCCCAGTGTCGACAGGGAGACTCTAGGATTCCTCAAGCCCTCCATAAGAGCACCAGGATGGACCCAGGTGAGCCTGCAAGCCCACCCGGACACTTGGCTCATCAGTGCCCCCATATGTCCCAACTTCTGCCTTCCACAAAACACTGATGGATCTGACTACCTCAAAACGAAGCATCTCTGTCCAAAGAAAAATAACAGACAGATGATACACTGGGAGAAGTTATTTGGAATCTATAAAACTGACAAAGGGTAATATCTGGAATATAAAAGAAACTCCTGCAAATCAAACCCAAATGTTTTTAAATTAATACAGGAAGTAAAATTAAAAGAATAGGCAAAGAATATTACTAGGCAATTCACAAAAAGAGAAGCTCAAACAACTAACAAGCATTTAAGAGATATTCAAATTTGTCATAAAAGAAATGCAAAATACAACAGTGAGATGGCACTTTAAACTCATCAGAATGGCAAAAATCAGAAAGGTGGACAGTATTAAGTATTGGCGATGATATGGGAAGATATAGAAACTCTTGTGCACTCTTGGTGGAAGTGAGCCCTAGCTCAGCCATTCTGTAAAACATGACAGAACAGAGAAAATTAACGTGCTAACTCAGGGATCCCAATTCTCCACTTTGTATAGCCCAGAGTTATTCTCACACAGGGACCCAAGAGAGCATGTACAAGGATGTTCTTCAGAGCTGCAAGCGTAGCCGGGAGGAGCCACAGGCAAGCCAAGGCTCTATTCCCAGGGGAGTTGATACAGGAAATGTGATGGATGCACAACTCATAATGCAGTCAGGACTAGACACATACAAGGAGCAGGGCCAGATCTGTAAAATTACAGTACTAAGTAAATAAATCAAGAAACTGGATGAAATTTACAGTTCACTATATTTGTATAAATTTACATATGCACACAAAACAACCCTACATATTTTATAAGCATCCATGCATATTTCAAGATATATATATAATATATTGGGCTTTTCTTGTGGCTCAGCTGGTAAAGAATCCGCCTGCAATGCAGGAGACCTGCGTTCAATCCCTGGGTTGGGAAGATCCCCTGGAGAAGGGAAAAGCTACCCATTCCAGTATTCTGGCCTGGAGAATTCCTGGAGAAGTCCATGGGGTCGCAAAGAGTCAGACATGACTGAGCGACTTTCACTTTCACAAAATATATTAGAATTGGTACTGACAGAGGAAGGCAACAATAACCTTTGGATCAGGGATAAAGAAAGGAAAAATTTTTAAAAAATAAAACCAGACAGGAACCTTTCATAGACAGATGATCATAAAGTGTCATGGTCTGAGGGAAGGTCAATTCCATGTTATGCTCAAAAAAGAAAAAAGCAGGAAGCAAAACCCCCCACTGTTCCTTCCACATGACCAGGAAAACTATCCTTGTAAGCGTTTTTCCTCTTTCCGTGTTTCTGGGAACAAAGTGTCACAGGAGATATGAGTCCCAGTGGCTGTCGAACACAGGGAATTTTTCTTGCTAGAATTAAAAGGCCTCGGGGTAAATCTTGTCCCTTGGATGGATGTGCTAGTGAAACAGAAGCCCTAGCAGTCACCTCTCCCAGACTGAGCTCAGGAAAGCTGCCCCAAGTGGGTGGGTGGGTTGGGAGGAGACTGCGGTAGATTATCTGAGGAGCAGTGGATGGGAATTCCTGTCTTCTCTTTCAATTTCTCAGGATCAGGGCCAGGAAACTGAGCGAGTCTACCCTTCCTCACCCACTGCTCCTACCCCCTGATGCACAGCCAGGCAGGGCACCTGCAGAGACAGGGAGACGCACATCCCTGGGAAGGCAAGCCAACCTGGCCCCTCAGTAGGATCTCCCACTGGGTGAGGGTTACACTAGTGACCTGTTCAAAAACCTCTGGATCTTTCTTGTTTCATTGATTAAATAGCTTCCAAGTCCAGCATTGCATAGACACAGTGGGTATTAATATCCGCCTTTTACAGGCAAGGAAATCAGGCCTAAGAAGGAGAAGTGAGATGTAGAGGAATAACCAAAGCTGAAAATCTCGTTTCCTGACTCTTAGGCCAAGTTTCAAGAAGCATATCAAATCTAAATATACCAGAACATCTTCCTCCCACCTATGAACCTCCCACAGGTCATCACTTCCAGGACTTCACAAATGACCAGGCCAGAAGAACAGGGCCACACAGGTCCCCGGGAGGAGAGAGGCCATCCTTGAGGTGGCAGTTTTCATGCTAGGAATATTCTGTTTTATTTTTTAACTTTTATTTTATATTACAGTATAGTTGATTAATGATGTGTTAGTTACAGGTTTACAACAAAGGGATTCAGTTATCCACAGACATGTATCTATTCTTTTCCAAGTTCTTTTCTAGGTTATTATGGAATACTGAGCACAGTTCCCTGTGCTATACAATAGGTCCTTGTTGGTCATGGATTGAAAGTAAATCATTAAACTTTCACCTCCTTTTTGTTGCTGAGCAATGATTCCCAGGTGGCTCAATGGTTAAAAAAAAAAAAAAAAAAATCCGCCTGCCAAGGCAGGAGATGCAGAGGACGCAGGTCGATCCCTGGGTCGGGAAGATCCCCCGAAGTAGGAAATGGCAGCCCACTCCAGTATTCTTGCCTGGAAAATTTCCTGCACAGAGGAGCCTGGCGGGCTACAGCCCATGGGATCACAAGGAGTCGGACACAGCTGAGCATGCAAGCACACAATGCGCCAGAAGCCCACTCAGCATCAACAAGCCTCAGCCCACCTCCGAGCCTCTCTCCACCCTTGACGCCCACCGCTGACGTGGCGGTGCAGAAGTGCTGAGGGTTAGGAGGGGGTAAGGCTCAAGCGGGAATGCAGAGTCAGGTAGCAACCCACACACAAACCTCCTGGGGCCTGAGGCGACTCTACCACACCAGCTCATCTCAGAAAGGACCATCAATCATTCCACACAAAATGCCTGCGCATCCTCTGATAATTCACTTGTATCTCAAATGGTCTAACTTTCAAAGTCTCTGCTTTCTCTCTTTCAAGTTACAACTGTCACACTTGCTTTCTTTCAATCAATAAATAGATGTACCTACTTAATAATGGACCTTATTCTATTTTCTATTTGAAAGCCAAGAAGATGGACACATAATTTTTTGAGGTTTCTAGATTATAACTGCACTTAATTGAGTATAAATGAGACATGGGCAGGGAGCAAGGCTATTTGTGCCGTAATATGAACCCTTATTTTCTGCTCCAGACCACACGGAAGATTCTCAAATAAGTTTCTGGTGCTGTCAGTAATTTAACTACACATACATTATTTTTAGCATCATAAGAGTTCCTTATAGCAATGATTTTCAAGGATAAAATTGACATCCCCTAAGAGATCAATTCGGTTTTAAAATTTTCCAACAATAAGAAACAAATAGGGAGAAAGTGAAAGACAGTTTCTGGGGGCGGGGGGAGAGGGGGAAGACCTCTCAAAAGAAGACATCAGAGAGGTGACCTCCTACAGCCCCTAGAATTTTGCTTTCTGTGGGTACAACCATCCCACTAGCTCTGTGGTGAGCACAGTACCCTTCTCTGATGCTGGGTTTGACATGAGCTGCACTGGGGCTCCTGCCACGTGCTAGCACATTTCTCTGATAGGGTTCATGGTGGTGGCTACAGAGGATCCCCAATTTCTCCCTGAAGAATGACCCCCTAATCGTAGACAGTGGGGTCAGCACCCTTTGAGGACCTACACCAAGGTGGAACCAAGGGCTAGTGGGGACTTTCTATCTGCTGGAAACATCAGGGTTCAGGCATGTGAGGACCTGAGGAGCTTGGGAAGGAAGATGAAGATGCTACAGTCATGGGGAGCAGGCTGGTTGTTTCTGGTCCCCTCCTTAATTTCCCATTTCCTCACAACGCCCACCCAGCTGGCTATATAATCCCGCTACATCTCCCAGTGCTCCCTACCAATTCACCCAAGCCCAGCCGCTCCAATTCATCCTAGCTCCTCAGCTCCCTCACCCCACCACTCACATTCACTCCACTCTACCACATTTCGATTGACCCACTACACCCCGACCCAGCTCCACCATCCCACCTGATCCCATCCCATCCTAGTCCCTTCTGATTCAACCTTTCCCACTCCTCTCTGTCCTGCCCTCACCCACTCAGTCCCACTTCATCAACCATCATATTTTACTCAATCTTATTCCATTTCATTCCACCACCCATCCCAGTCCATCCCAATGCTTTCACTCTATCCCATCCCAACACATCCCAGTTTACTCCTGATCCTACCACAATGCACTCCTTCCTACTTCACCTCAGCCCATCTCAAATCCTCCTGTTTCTTCAATCCCACCCCATCATATTCCATTCCATCTACTCCTCTCCCATCTCCCGCTTGGCCAAAGTTCTCATTTCTTAACGTACACAGGGCATAACCATTCTTCATGTCACGTGAAACTACGTGAGAAAAGCCAAAGGACCCTGGAGATCTAAAAGTTAAGTGTATGTTGGAAGAGAGGAGGGGGAAAAGATACAGGATCTTATTCTTATTTTTTTCAAACAACTTCCAAAATGCCTACTCTATTGACAGGGAATCAAAATCATGCTCTAAAAAGAGTATGTAATTCTTATTATGTCTTGAATTGGTACAGGCAAAAAAAAAAAGCATCTCATCTTTAAAGGTGGGGTATGAAAAGGGAGTTGAGCTCCCGAGCCCAGAAAGGAAATAAGTATGAGCCTCATGTTTCCTTTAACTTACAAGAACCAGGGAAGAGCTTTAAGAAACACACCATCATTTTCTAGTTCAGAATTCCCCACACTGCATAGCCTACCATTTGCTTTCTGTGGGCCCAAGGGGAAGCCAAATTCTATTCGAAGTCACTGAATCCTGAGACAGTGTCTCTGTAGGGCAGAAACTCTGAGATAACCCTGCTTTGCAGGCTCACCCAGATGATCCCTGCTGCCATGGAAAATCTCTGTAGCAGGCAGAGAAGAGAGACTGGGGAGCCGTACCCCAGGGTAGTTGAGAAACCACTGCCAGTGCTGCAGATATTAAGAGATGCAGGTTCATTCCTGGCTGGGAAGATGCCCTGGAGGAGAGCATGGCAACCCACTTCAGTACTGTTGACTGGAGAATCCCCATGGACAGAAAAGCCTGGTGGACTGCAGTCCATGGGGTCACAAAGAGTCGGACAGGGCTGAAGCAACAGCACACACACCACGGAGTGAAACCAAAGGAAGGCAATGTCAGTGATGTTCTCGACCTCTAGGAGGAGCTAGAGAGCCTTCCCTTCTCAGCCCCCTGGGGGTGGCAAAGAGTCAGACGCCACTCAGCGGCTGAGCACGATACAGCGCGGGAAGAGATACGACGACCTGGGCCGATGGGTGGGCGAGAAGGCCAGGTTCTAACGCACGTGCTTTCAGGGAGAGGAACAAGAAGAAAGACTCTTGCTGATGCATCTAATGGCGTCTGAGAGTGGTATAGGATCAGACCTGTTTCTCACAATTCTAAGAGGCGGTGCAGAAAGCAAAAAGACAGTAGCAGCAGCAGCAGAGGCCATGGCAGCCTCTAACATATAAAACACTGAATGCTAACCACAGGTCCCGCACTGTGACAGATGCTTTCCATGAATTAAAAGGATGAGTCTTAGAGTCAGGTAGCTCTGAGGTTCAATCTTGTTTCCTCTCCTATCTGCGCTATAACCTTGGCCAAATTGCTTAATTTCTGAGTCTCAGTCTCTTCAAATATGATATTATAGCGCCTGAATTGTTGTGAGAATTGAATAGTAATGTCTGTAAAGCACTTAGCCAGCACTCAGTAAAAGAGAGTTATTATTAGTAATATGCAGAAGGACCTAGCACTGTCCCCCACACACGGACACACCTTCAGTGCTTCCCACTCCTCCAAGCCGCTTGCCTTGGAAAAGTCAGAGAGAAAGAGAGAAACCTGGGCTCCAGCGAGTCTGCCTCTGATCCTTTCAGCAAATGTTGACTGCGTGTCTGCTCTGTGCTGTGTGTTCACAGAGCCTTAGGGAATAAAGGTGGACACTGTCTCATTAAACAGGAAATTCCAATATGTCCTGATGAGTTTTACGATACGAAGGGTTTTACAAGCTGGGGAGTTGTGAGAGCTCACAGCAGAGTTCAGTTGAGAGGGACTGAACTCTGGGGCTAGAAGCAAATCAAGGATGACTTTGCGGTCATCCCCAAGGAGCTGTGAGGGAGATGGACGGACCATAGCTGCTTAAGAGGCTGGAAGTTTGGGATCCAGGCCTCAAGTGCCAAAGCAGCACAGCTTCACTGATGCACAAACCCCAAGGGAAAGGCAGGACAGGAACAGGCCACCCGTGCGGAAGGCTTCCCGGGCTGTGGCTCTTCTCCTTAGACCTCAGACAACAGTGTGGTTGCCAGTGAAGGGTTCCGGATCAGGCAGCCCTATGTTCAATTCCTGGTTGACTGGTTATGTGCGTAAGTTATGTGTCCTCTCTGAACCTATTTCTTCATGGATAATAGGGGGAGAATGATATTGTCAGCCTCACTGGGTTTCTCTGAGGGTCGAGTTAATACACCCAAGTGCTTGGGTTGCCATCAGGACTCAGTGGACACCAGCTGTTAGTGTCACTGCCCTGGGTACCCAGACAGTTTTCTGAGCAGGGTGAGTGGAGGAGAATACACAGACTTCCTAGCAGAGTTTTTTGCCCTCAGTGTTCTTGTTCCAAGCCCATCTTCCACTCCATGGGCACAATCGATATGTATGTGCTGAGTCTGTTTCATCTCTGGTTTTTCTAATCCTTTCCAAAATGCAGTGATGACTTGCCCTTTTGCAGGTGGGCAGCCTGAACCTTGGGGAGGTCTGAAGATCAGCTACTTGTCTAGCAAGGAACATGTGGCTCTGCTGAGCCCTCAGAGTCCCTTAATCCTGCTGGCATGACAATGATGATAAAACAGAGGCAGGTGTTGTCACTGAAGCCACCTGCTGGACTCTTCTAGACACACCCAAACCTTGCAGCGTCCAAGTTCCTGCAATCCAGCTCTCTAATGCTGTTCCACATCACCTTAAACAATGCTCACCTTGAACAAAGCTACACTGTCACCAGCCTAAGATATGGTCAACTCTCTCTGCTGTGGTCAGCTTATTGTTTAAAACCATAAACCCACAGCTTAATCACAAATGGAAATTCAAACCCATACATCATTGCCTTTCCTGGGCGGGGTGGGCAGGGTGTATGCTCAGGGCATGTCCTTGTGTTGGTTCTAGAACCTAAGGAGCTATCTTATCAATCTGTGACATTGGTTCTGGGGGGAAAGCAACTGGAGAACAGGTCTTTGTCAGCTCATCACCTCTGCAAACCAGCTGGCTTCTTTGATCCCTAAAACTCTTGATTTAGCCTTATCAGTCCCTAGAAAACTGTCCACAAAATAAATATTTTTAAAAATCATCAGCCAATTTAACAACCATCTATCAAGCACCAGTTCTATGCCAGGTCCTGAGCTGGGTGCTGGGGATGCCAGGAGAAATAAAACACTGGCCCTGCCCTCAGGGAGCTCACAGTTCCACATGAGATGCAGATAAATAACTACTTTGAATACGATTCCATGGTATGGTCAGAGCTCCAGTTTTTAAGAGGCAAAGCAGGAAGAATTCTTCTAAGTTGATGCTTGATTTCTTTCAAAGCAATGAAGTGGTTAGCATGGGAAAAATCAGAACTTTGTAGTCATGGCTCATATTTACGGTTTAACATTGCCTTTATTTTAAATTACTTCTTAAGGAAATGGGAAGCATAACAGTCTTTTCAGTGCTCAGAGCTGCTTAATCCGGAGAAAAGTAGCTAGGTTTGAGAACAGTTGAGAGAATGAAACCGACAGAATGGGATGGTCACCTGATAAGGATGGGTTTGAGGATAATCCTAAGGTTCCTGGCTGGGTAACTGGGAGGCTACAGGTACCAGCAGCCTCCGTGGGGGATACTGGAGGTTGGGTGCGGAGCTAATGAGTTTCCTTTGGAAGAGAAACATCCAGGTGAAGATGTCCAAGAGTCAGCCGGATATGCAGGCTGTCTAGATCCAGAGCTTCCGTGGGCTCGGAAGCCAACAGACATATATCGGGAGAAGCATCTTGGCAGGGGAAATCCGTCTGGAAGCTTCAGAGTGTGGCAGAGGAAGAAATGGGCCTGGATGAGCTCACCCAGGGAGGAGTGAGAGGAAATGAGGAAAAGCATAAGAAATGGAACACCACAGGAAGCCAGATTTTCAGGAGGGGCATAAGTGCTACTATTAGAAACTGGGAAGGAACAGCCAAGAGGTAGGAGAAAAATCAGCCAAGCACGGTGTCCCAGAAGCCCAAGGAAGAGAAATTTTCAAAGGAGTAAGCCAAAGTGCTCATGGTCACAGAGAGGTAAAGGCAGAGAAAGGAAGAGTCGACGGGTTTGGCAATTGGGTGGCCATTGGTGATCTCTTCCAGAGAAATCCAGTCCTGGGGACAGAAGCCAGACAGCAGGGAGTGAACAGTGGCACAGAACGTGAGCTCAAGACCGCGTCTAAGAGAGTTGACTTGTAAATCAGAAAGAAAGATGGGACGGGAGCTGAAAGGTCAACAGGACCAAGAAGTCAGGTTGTCCTGTTTTATGTTAAATAGTTCAGGGGAAACAAAAGGCGGGACAGTGACTGATCTATTATAAGGAGAGAGAGGGTAAGGGCTGGAGGGTCTCTAGGGAGGCTGGGGGCGGGGAAAGTGTGAAGGCACGGCTGAAAGGGTCAGGGTCCAAGTTAAAGGCAGATAAGGAGGTTCCCCCCTTTCAAATCTCATTTTATCCAGTCATCACTGGGCCAAGGAAGGGAGATAGCCCAGTCCTGAGCGTCTTTTAAAGTCAACAGTGTGAAGAGAACACAAAATAAATGTGCTTCCCTCTAATGTGCCAAATCCTGCCATCATTTGTCACCGAGTCCGTTTCCAAATCTCTGCTGCTCGCAAGGCCAACAGCACATCTAAATGCGGGAAGGGAAGAAATGCTTTTGGAAGCAGGGGAAGCCAGAGCAGGCCGGCAAGAAAGCAAGCATCCCCTCCCCCAAGCCATTCAACACCCCCACCCCCAACTTCTCTGGCGACCCAAGAGCTGCACGCCAACAGTTCTCCAGGACAGCCCAAGAGTGCAAGCTCCGGTGAGTTGGCCTTTTTCTTTCCCTGGGGGCATGGCATGCCCAAAGGTTAGGGACAAATCTAGCCCGAAAAACAGTTGGATCTTATGAAGGGTCATCTCAGGTCTGCCAAGCCAGAGCCGGGGCTGCACCTGGACACACGTCTGAGAGGCCTGACAGCCAGGTAGTAGCCCAGCCACAGCCCCACCGCTCATGTGGCAAGTCTGGGTGACCAGCGGCGTCGTTGTGAACCGCGCAGCCACCCAGTGGGTGTGGGTGTGCACGAGGGCTGAGCTCCTAGGCGCGCGCGCCACGGGCGCCCCTCTCTGGGTGTCGGCGGCTATGACTCTTCGGAGAAACTGACAAAGTCCGGTCAAGTAGGGATGGGAGAGCTAGGGCTGGCTCGGGGCGCCCTTCCTCACCAGCAGCCCTAGCATTCCGTGCTAAGGAGATGGCGACACGGTCTGCGGGCACCGGCTCACCAGATGCTGGAGACCAGCGTGGACCAGAGAGCTCCCCGGGGAAGGGTCGCACTTTCCAAAAGGGGAGAAGAATCTGGAGGTTCGGATGGCCGAAGCCAAGCTTTCAAAGGTTCAATCAGTGGTTAGTAAAATAAATAGAAAACCAACACGACTCCAGGCCGGAGGCGCCCTCAGTCGAAGCCTGGGCAGCAGGTGTTACGGGTTTCCTCCTCCCCCCACCACCCCCACCATGGGTGTCAGCCTCCTGGCTAAATGAAAATGCGGCCCCAGGCATCGCCGGTTGGACCCGTCCCCACCCGGGGACACAGAACTTTCTAGGCTGTGGCTAGAGCTGAGCCTCAGAGGGGAGCAGGGGGGAAAAGTGGGATGGCATTAGTCGAGGCCAGTGATCGCCACTGGGGACTGGGTTCTCTCGAAGGTCCGCTTGCCTTCCCGGTCCGCAAGCCTCAGCCAGATATCGGCGAAGTTCCCAGACTCGCCGCGCCCGCCAGGTCGGTCCCCCTCCCCGACTCGGTCGCCAGGAGCAGGTCCCGCCGCCCGCGCCGCCGCTGCCGCAGCCCCGGCCCTGGGCTGCAGCAGGGCGCGGGAAAGGGCACTTTGGCGCGGAGTGGGAACCGCGGGGAAGGTGGCGGCGCGGAGCCTGGTGGCGACACTCCCTCCCCCGCCCCTGGGCACAGCCCCCGCCCCCGCTGGCCCGTCTCTCAGCACCCTCCAGCCCCCACCTGAGTCCTCCGGCTCGGCGAGCTCGGGACCCCCGCCCACCTGACCCCCCGCTCCCAGCGCAGGGCGCCGAGGAAGGGGGACACTTGGGGAAGGGGGGAGGCGGCCGCAGTCTCCGGGCGGCTTCGGCGGGGGCGCGGGCTTCCGTGGCGAGAAAATGGGCGGGGGCAGGGAAGGGCAGACCCTGCAGACGCGCGAATGGGGAGGGGGCGCGCCGTTCCTCTCCAGCCCCCCAGGACGGGTGTGCCAACCAGGATCGGGAGGCGGGGAGGGCTCCAGGAAAGTTTATCGGGGAAAAGCCTGGCGCCTTGGGGGCTGGGAGGCTGAAGAAACTGAAGCCACGGTCCGGGTGCCCCGCAACGCCGGGCGGGGATTTCTGTCTCCCAAGGCCCCCCACACCGGCCGGATCCGGTCAAGTTGCGGCTGGGCTTGGGGGTAACACGGAGGGTGAGGGTAGCGCGGAGGACCGCCGAGGATGGGGGCGAACGGTGGGAGACCGAGGCGAGGCTGAGCAGGAGGGTGGGCGTTGAGCGGGGCGGGGGGTTAAGAGGGAGGGCGGAGGAAGGGACAGGGACCGTGTCGGGGATGGCTGGGCTCAGGGCTCGGGTGGGGCGCGTGGCCGGACTTACCCGCGGCGGCCGAGGCGCTGAGCAGCCCCCAGCCCAGCAGCAGCAGCAGAGGCGGCGGCGTCAGCGGCGGCGGCGGCTGGCAGCCCCAGCGGCTCCCGGCGCCCGGCACGAGCGCCGAAATCCCGGCTTCGGCGCGAGCCCTCCCCGCGGGGCAGCCGCATCGCCCCAGCTCTCGTCCCCGCGAGCGCGGCATGGCGCGGCCGGCAGCGCCGAGGGAGAGGCTCCGCTCGCCGCCGAGGAGAAAGGAGGTCAGGAGAGCTCTGGAGCTTTTTTTTCTGCTCGGAAAAATTCCCGGTACGAGGGAGCCCTGAGCTTCTGCGGCTGGAATGAACCAAGTGTCCGCCCGGCCGGGGAGAGGCGCGCTGCGCTCTCGGAAATGACTCGCTCCAATCCCGCTTCGCGGGGTTCGCGCCGGGGGGCGGGGGGGTGAATTATCCCCGGATTAATCACTCCGGAGCCGCTTCTCCACCGCTCCAAACGCTGGGGGTGGAGGCGCAGCAAAGGAGAAAATATTGGGGGGTGGGTGTTCCTCTTCAGCGCCACCTCCACCTCCAGACAAACCACAAATTACATCTAAAGGGTTGTTTATTCCTGTTTGTTTTACAATTGACCAGTTTCTTTTAAGTTCAGTTCTCTCGTCTCCATTTATAAGATCACCCATTAATACACCCCCCATATACACACGCGCGCACACACACCGTGACACTGACACACAGGCACTCACACACTGGCGCGCGCGCGCGCGCACACACACACACACACACACGCCTCTTCCACGTTTGGAAATTAGAATACTGTCTGGGAAAAGGTAACCAAAGAAGGACGCAGTTCCCCAAGTCACAGCTCTTACGAGCTGATCTTGGGTGGCGGCTTTGAACTTGAAATCTGGGGCGAGGGGCGATGTCTAGCAGCCCCATTGGCAACAGCCTGCTACCCCATCCCAGGAGAAGGGTGTGTGTGAATAGACCCAGGATTAAGAATTGGGGGGTGGGTGGGGCGGTGGGGGGGGGGACCCGTGGGTTCGGCTCCCTACGGTCTTTCCCCTACCCTAAGGCAAAAATCTCGGGCTGGAGGGAAGACTGAGTTTGTCCGCTGGGGTGGGGGCGGAGGTGAGGGGGTGCAGGTGAGCTTGGTAGAAAGAAGGTTCAAGAGTTACTTGTACAATTTATCCTCAAATTAAACAACAGGACCCAGCTGCTTCTCGTTCTTACCCTCCCCCTCCCAGCCTTGGCCCCAGACCAGACGAGTTTCTCCCAATGGCGTGAGCCCCTCCCCACCTGCTCTCCGCCGCCGCGGCCGCCAGGCCCCAAGGGCTCAGCGCCGGTCCCCACCCCATCCCCCACCCCCACTCGGTCGCCGGATCCGTCTCGTCTCTCCGAGGCTCCTCCGTCAGTCACGATGGCTCCTTTGCTGTCTACGCCAAACTCTCAATGCAAGGGAACAGACGCTGGTGGCTTGGGGGCGGGGGACCGGGAAGGGCTGAGCCTGGGGAGGAGGCCCCCGCCGGCGCGCCGGGTGGAAAGGCACTAGCTGCTAAGCACCCACCTCCTCTGCCCGAGGCCGCCGGGAGAGGCTGCGCTAGCTCCAGGGGGTGGCTAGCCTAAGCTCTAGCATTTGCGAGCCCGGGGGTCCGTAGCCGGGGGTCCGTGGGAGTTTCCCGGGAAAGACCGTGGAAAGGACTTTGGGGCTGACGAGCCGAGTGGGGAAAGCGGCCGGCAGGGCCGGAGGAGTGGATGCTGGCCCTTGTCCCCCAGGCGAAACTTGCTCCCCAGAGCCACGACCTCCCAGCTCCCTCGATGCCTGGCTCCCTCCTCCACCCTGCGCCGTTCCGGCTTCCAGTATGAGCTCATCCCGCAGCTGGGGAGCCAGCCCCCGGGGCCCCGGTCCGGTGAGCGTCCTGAGAATCGCCGGGCCCCTTCCCCACCCCTCAAGCGCGCTGGCTTTCTCGCCCCTCCCGACGCCGCCTCGCTGGGTGCCAAGAACCGACCGAACTCCACAGTGAAAGGCCTGCTTTATGTCCCGGGAGCGGCGGGGGGGGCTTGTCGCTTCCCATTGTCCAGGCCCAGCCCCCAAAAGAGAGGGCTCAACTCAACCAGCCGAGCCTTGGCCTTCCAGCCTGCGCTAGCGCCGGAGAGAAGGGAGGGACTGGCTGGGCCCTAAGTGGGGGTGCCGTTGGTGGGCTCTTCCCTGGGGTGGGGCGGGGGAGGGGGGTGGCCCTGGCTCCTAAAGTTGGGCCTTCTCCTCTCCTGCGGGAGGAGTCCGCTTCCAAAAAAAAAAAAATAGGAGCTGGCAGAATCCACCCAGCATCCCGCAGCTGGTCAGGAGAGAGTCTGGGCTGTTCTACAATTCTGGGGCTCCAGGCCAGTAGGCTTCCCCCACCCCCTTTTCAGCCCCAGAACTCTGCTGCAACCCACAGCTGATGTTTACCCCAGAAGCCTCCTTGGCAACGGGACACTTGTCATCCTCGCTGGGGGCAGGAGCACCCTTTTAATCCCTGACACCCGCCCAGCTACCAACTTCCTCTACCATTCCTCCCTCTCCCTGATCTATCTGCGTCCACACACATTTCCTGCGGCCTCCTGAGCTCTGGGCCCTGTGCCAGCCTGTGCTGTGGGCAATGCAGAGATGCACAGTGTGTGGTCCTGCCTGGGAAGGTGTGGGGCAGAGATGGAAACCCCACCAGCCCATATAGTGGGAGCAGTGCTGATCGCCAGGACCGAAAAGTCACGTTCCAGGTTACAGATAGTAACAAAGGCTCATCAAGACAATAAGCTTTTCTTGGACTTAAGGGATCGTAAGGCTAATTTAAGGAGGGAAGTAGGATTTGGGCTGAACCCCGAGGCCTGGATAGAGACTTAGAGAAGGTAAAGATTGATTTCCTCAACAGATAGTAATCGCACGTCATTCCACGCCAGACACCGTGCTGTACACACCAGAGCGAACTGTCCCGGGCTTGATGAAGGCAGGTGATACATAAACAATTATATACAAAGTTACTAATTAAAGAGGCTATTTAAAAAAGGTCATAGTTTCCGTGAACAAGAATACACAGGGTATAACTTAATAGATGGAGAAGTTGATGGCACCCCACTCCAGGACTCTTGCCTGGAAAATCCCATGGACGGAGGAGCCTGGTAGGCTGCAGTCCATGGGTCGCTGAGAGTCGGACACGACTGAGCGACTTCACTTTCACTTTTCACTTTCACGCATTGGAGAAGGAAATGGCAACCCACTCCAGTGTTCTTGCCTGGAGAATCCCAGGGACGGCGGAGCCTGGTGGGCTGTGTCTATGGGGCCGCACAGAGTCGGACACGACTGAAGCAACTTAGCAGCAGCAGCAGCAACCTTAATAGACAGATGGTCCAGGAAGGCCTCTCTGAGGTGGTGACCTTCAAGATGGGATTGGAAATTAGGCAAAATAGCCATGCAAAGAGTTGGGACGTGGAAAGGCAAGGCCCTGAACAGGGAGGGGAACCGGGGAAGGGGGCTGGGTCTGGGTCAAGGTGAAGAACAGGGACTCCTGTTATTCAGAGATGAGGGGAGGATGAAGCCAGAACCAGATCCTGCAGAGTGTTACAGAGGAGACTGGAGTTCAGTCTTAAGTGGGGGGAGCACAGTGTGAATTTGTTTGCTAGGGCTGCTGCCATCATAAAGTACTGCACACAGTGTGAACGAAACAACAGAAATGTATTGTCTCAAAGTTCTGGAGGCTAGAAGTCAGAGCTCAAGGTGTTGGCAAGCTTGGCTTCTTCTGAATCCTCTCTCCTCAGCTCTTAGACGGCTGTCTTTCCCCTCCATCTTTATACTGTCTTCCCGCTGTACATGTGTGTGCATGCTAAGTCGCTTCAGTCGTGTCTAACCCTGTCCGACTCCTTGAACTGGAGCTCGCAAGGCTCCTCCATGGGACTTTGCAGGCAAGAATACTGAACAGGGTTGCCATGCCCTCTTCCAGGGGATCTTCCCGACCCAGGGATCGAACCCACACCTCTTATGTCTCCTGCATTGGCAGGCAGATTCTTTACCACTAGCACCACCTGGGAAGCCCCAAGGAAGCCCTCTGTACATGTCTATGTCCAAATTTCTTCTTCTTACAAAGACAGCAGTCATACTGGGTTAGGCCCCGCCTTATAGATTTAGTTTTAACTTAATTACCTCTTTAAAGCCCTGTCTCCGAATAGAGTCACATTCTGAGGCCCTGGGGGTTACAGTTTCGACATAGGAAGGGACACAGTTCAGTACATCACAGGAGGGGAGGACTTTTCAGGTGGAGGAAAAGAGAAAAGGAATGCAAAACAGTCAGAAAATATATTTAAAGAGAGGTTCATTAGGTTGCATGGACTGCTTTATCAAGAAGGAGTCTGCAAAGGTGGAGGGCTCTGAAGACCAAAGATGGGGACCCTGGGAACATTTGCAGTCCAAGGGAGAGGCAGGGGTCTAAGAGGTGATAAGAGATGGAGTCCAAGAGATAACTCCTTCTAGCCTAGGAGAATGTGGCTCTTAGCCCAGCCACCAGGGCCGGCTCCCTGCCGACCCCTTCCAGTCTCTCCAGGAGCCAGAGGCAGTCGTGGGTCAGGGTCTCTCCACAACATCAGGTTGCACAAAAAAAGCCCAATGTGTGTGGTGACTTGTCAAGATAAGTGTCATTCCCAAATAAGACCAGAGTTTGTTTCAGAAAGAAAACAAGGCCCGGTGCTCTGGAGAACTCAGCCTGACTCAAGTATAGCGGCTGCACCCTTGATGGCCTGCAAGTTTCATTCTGACCTAAGAAGAAGATAAAAGACCCTTCTGAAGCCGAGAGACAGAAAACGAGCAGACAAATGGAGGTCGTAGTAATGAAGGCAGAAACGGAGGCCAAGGGGGAGGCAGGATGGCAGAGATGGGCTGCAGAGCCAAGACCAGCTCAGAGGAAAAGTCTGGGGTCTGAGTGGAGGGTGGGGATTTTTCAATGAGTAACACACTCACACAGAAGCTAGTATTTCCCAAGAGTAAAGCTGTCACCGTAGAGATGACAGCTTCCCAAGGAGAGGTGACAGGGTTCAGGAAGAAAGAGCCCAGAACAAACTTGGGGGAGACCGTGGGCCCCTTGCAACTAGGAGGGAAATGTGAAAAGGTCCCATAGTCTGGGCCATTCCTCCAGTTCTAGCAAATGCTGGGGCCACCGAATTTTGGCATTTCTCTCAGAAAATCCACAGTGAAACAAAGAAAGGGACAGAACTTGAGTTAGTGGCAAAAGAAGTCCAAGTTCCCTCTGCTTGTCAGAGGCCATAATCCACAGGAGAGGGGCTATGCTAGGCTCTCATCTCTACTTGAAGTCCCTCCCATCAGCAACCTTATCAGAGCCCCCAGACCTTCACTCAAGCTGCTTCCTCTGACTGCAATACCATTCCTTGTCTCACTGTGCAGAGTAGATGATTCCCAGTCGCTCAGCTCAAGTGTCACCTCCTTCAGGTGGCTTCTCCTAACCAGCATCTGCCCCCATCAACACACACACACCCTCTGCTTACTTAGAAGACCCTTGACGCATGGCCAGCTAGCAGAACATCAAAACTGAATGCCTCCCATTCCATGATACAGAGCAATGACTCTCCACTCAAGAGGCTGATTTGGCCCCCGGGGGTCCCTGGACAGTGTCTGCAGACATTTTTGGTTGTTACCACTGGAGGATGCTAGGGGGTAGAGATGACGGCCTCTAGGGGGTAGAAATGATGCCAAACATCCACCACCCAGGAATGCTTCCCTCCACCCCAAACGATTATCTGACCATAAATGTCGATCATGCTGAATTATCACTGAGAAGTGGCTGCCCAGCCAGAACTACATTTTCCAGTCCCATTTGCACTTGAGTGCAGTCATAAGACAAAGGTCTAGTCCAAGGAATGTAGGCAGAAGCTGTGTGTGTGTGTGTGTGTGTGTGTGTGTATGACTTCAGGGCTTATCCCATAAAATCCTCCAACCCTTATTCCTCCATTTGCTGGCTGGACACAGAGCATCTGGAGGTACCTAGGGGATGGCAGAACCATGAGATGGGAGAAGCCTGGATCCCAAACCACCAAGTAGAGGAAAGTCACCCACCAGTTTGAGTCATCTGAATTGGACTGTTAGGTGGGAAATGACCTTTAACAGCAAAAAGCCACCGAAATGTCGCAGTGTGTTACAGCAGCAAGCAACAACCTCATACACTCCACCATGTTTTTGCTGTAGTACCAAATGCAGCCATTTACTTCCTCCTCACCCATCCCTTCGTTTGTGCCAGCCACAGACGTTAATCTGCATTCCAAGCCCCAGTGCTAGGTGCTGAGGAAACAAAAATAAAGAAGGATAAGACATCGCCAGCGGTCCTTGCCCTCAAGGGATGGGTGGTTTATTAAGAAAAGAGTTAAACAGTAAAGTATAATGACTCTGGGAGAACTGCAGGATGTTATGGAAAAGAGAAGGGCTTCTAGCTCAGCCTGGAGAGAGGGTGAGAAGTGGCACCTTCCAGAAAGAAGGCAGTGTGGGCAGTTGTGGGGAGGAAGATGTGAAGACTCTGCATGCTCACAGCCATCCAGGGTGTTGGGGAGAGGGCGGGAGGGGGCCTCTGCTCTGCAACTGCCCAGTCTCTCTGTACTTGATGGCTTGATGGCTTTCTCACTGGCCACACCCTAGTGGCCTGGGAGTCCCCTGTGGCGGGAATCTTTTGGAGGTCTCCCGAGTCTCAGTGCCCGAGTAGTGTCTGGTCTTCTCCACAGGAGGCTCTGCCTCAGCCTGCTCGCAGCTGAACTCACCCACTCCTAACCCCACCCCACACCCTGCCCCTCTGCTCGCTCCCCCATCTCAGGAATCGGCTTGGACATCCACCCAGTTCCTGAGCCAGAGACCCGGGGGATCACTCTGGACTCCCCTCTCACTCAGCACCCACGTCCAGACAGCTCCCAAGCCCTCTAAATTCTTCCTCCTTAACGTCTCCCAGGTCCTAGCCAGGCCCCCGCCGTCTCTCTCCCAGATTTCTTACAGCAGCCTCCTCACAGGTGCCTCCAACTCCTCTCTTGTCCCATTCAACATACCTTCCTCTTTTCCTTTGGTTATCTTTTAAAGCACTAACCTGATTTCACAGCTTCCTGCTTTCCCCGGATGTTTCTCCATGGCCTGCAGAGGGAAACCCAAGCTCTCTGCCAGACCTTCCCTACCTGCCCCTGCCTGCCCTCATCCTGTGCCTCCTGTCTCCCTGCTCTGCACCCACCACACTCGCTCCAGCCGTTCTGAGGCCTGGCACTCCTGAAATGAGCGACACTTTCTCTCTCCCTTCCCTCTAGGCCTTTATGCACCCTGCTCCCTCTGCCTTCTATGTCTGGCATTCTCCTGTTTGTCCTTCAAAACTCACTCCAGGTATCAGCTTATACATGCAATCTTTACCAATGCCCTTCAGAGTGCTTGGTAAGTGGTGGGCATTCAGTAGGTCTTGGATGGATGGATGGATGGATGGATGGATGAGTAGGTGCTCAATAATGTTTATGGAATGGACCCAAAGGTGTCTCTCCTAGACTCCATTATCTGAATTCCTTAAAGCAATGCCTTCTCTGACTTATGATTTAATGTTATGCTCTCTGTCTTCAGAGAACCCTGATGTGAGAAACTGACCAACTTAATGGCATTTCTGTCTTTATGAAAACAGAATTGAATATATTGCCCACTATGTCACTCAGTGTCCTTTACACAAGGACTCATGATAAATTCATGCTTGGGGTTATTTCCAGGAAACACTTTGTCTCTGCAGATGAAGATGTGTATTTTCTGCTGTCAGAAAATAAAAACCCTGCCTTCCGACGTGTTTCCATTTTTGCTTTAGCTGACAAATAGGGACACCCAGTTTTATTGCCTTATCACCTCCATGCATTCTGACCAATTCAGGGACCTGGAAGTAGCAGTTCTTTTCTGCTTTCTTTAGATGGGGTCAGTCCCCTTTTTATTCTTCGATGCTGTGATTGTTTACTTTTTAATCTGAACACCACCTCAAATCATCTCAGCAGTAAGCTAGTATAAATCTTAAACGAACGCCTACTGGTCAGTGTCCAGCCCCAGAAGTTAGGGGAGGCAGGCAGAACCCCAAGCTTCTAGTTGGGAAGGAGCCCATACAGAGCCTCCCCAGGGATTCTTAGGGCTCCTATCAAGACAGGAGTCTAGCAGGAAGGCCAAAGCGGAAGTGAGAGACCAATTGTATGCTGACCCCGTTGTCACCTGACGGGCTGCTGCTGACAAGATATATTCTTTTACTCCACCAACTATGGCCTTCCTCCCCTCACTTTAAATGGAGATCTCATTGGCTGCCATTTTTACGTCAATAGCTAATAAAAGCAATAATAGATGATACCACTCTAACGGCAGAAAATGAAGAGGAACTAAAAACACCTCTTAATGAGGTGAGTTGGTCCATAAAGAAGGTTGAGCGTTGAAGAATTGATGCTTTGAAATGTGGTGCTGAAAAGACTCTTGAGAGTCCCTTGGACTGCAAGGAGATCATAGCAGTCAGTCCTAAAGGAAATCAACCTTGAATATTCATTGGAAGGACTGTTGCTGAAGCTGAAACCCCAGTCCTTTGGCCACCTGATGTGAAGAGCCAACTCACTGGATGTTGGGAAAGACTGAAGGCAGGAGGAGAAGGAGGAGAAGGGAACGACAGAGGATGAGATGGTTCGATGGCATCACTGACTCAATGGACATGGGTTTGAGCAAGCTCTGGGAGATAGTGGAGGACAGAGGAGTCTGGCAGCTGCAACCAACGGGGTCACAAAAAGTCAGACACAACTTAGCAAAGTATCTTTTATGGAAGTTGCAGCCATGTGCCAGGCACTGTGCTGAGAACAATCATGGATGTCCCTCTTTGAATCTCTCCCCCTTCAAAGTGTTTCCATCTATTTGCAGGTGATGAAATGCCAGAGAAGTTGAGCATGTGCAAAGCTACCCTTCAGTAAGTAGCAGAGCAAGAATTCAAATTCAAGTTGTGTCTGCTGCCACCGTCCAAGCTGTTACCAATCTCCTCAAAAATGGGCAAGAGTTGGAGGCAATAATAAGGAATGAAATGCCCAGGGAAGTGGTAGGCAGGGGTTGCTGATGGTACTGCCAGGAGAGAGGAGCCCCTGAGTCACAGCTTTGCTTCTAGAACCCTCCAGTGTCCTTTACAAAGTCGTGGAAAGGGCTAGCTACTGGTTTTAGTTTGTTTTTCTTTTTTGGCCATGCAACTCGTGGGGATATTAGTTTCCTGACCAGAGATTGAACCTGGGCTCTGGCAGTGAAAGACCAGGATCCTAAGCACTGGTCCACCAGGGAATTTCCCAGGGTTGGATCCTCCGAAGTCAGGTCCAGTTGGAGAAAAACATCCAGGGGAGGGCCATTCACCCAACAAATAGCTGCACCCTCCTCTCAATCCTGTTCTGATGGTTTGTTGCTTAGGAAGCCTGCCTGTAATCTCTCTAAGCATGGGGTCCCCCTCTGGGCAGTTTCACCCTTTAGGCGTAATCTGCTGTAGGCATCACGCCTCTGCAGTTTTCAGGGTCCTGCAAAAAGTTTCAGGCCTGGAAGTGTTATTAGCTCCATGATACAAAGAAGAAAACCACAACACTGAAATCAGTAAATATTAAATTAAATGGAAAATGCATCATTATGTCAACTTCATTAACTGTTGAATTTAGTAGTCATAAAAATTTCATTACATCTGATAACAGTCTGTAGGTTGGAGTTTTCTCACTGCTCAAGATCTCCCAAGTAGGCACCAAGATTGGTGACAAATCATAGCCAACCGTAAATTAAATAAATTACTCATGGCCAAAAATTTGCAAAAGCAAAATGACAAAAAAAAAAAAAAAACTTTCAATTTTCTTGTACAGCCAAAAAGTTCTATTTATGGTGAGAGGTGGGTGTGTTGAAAATATGTTAGCGGAGGAATAGGGCCTCCATGAGGAAGCTATGAATCGAGAAAGAACATAGGCTGGGCCCACCTTTCCGAGTTCTCTATCCTGGCCATGTTTGTGTCTGTGATGGAAGCCTGGTGAGGGGAGGATTTGGCTTGAGAACAGGTAAGGAGAATTGCCTCCTCCTGAGGATTTCCTGGTTTCAAATATAAAAAACAAACATCCCAGAATTGTAAATAATGATAGCTAACATTCCTTGGGTCCATAGCATGTGCCAGACTCACCATTATAAGCACAGGTCGTGTATTATCTCAGTTGCCACAAAGCAACTCTAGGAGGTCAGTATCTTATTATCCCTATTTCACAGATGAGCACACTGAGGCATCAAGAGGTGGGTAATAGGGGTGGTAATGGGTACCCCTTTACTCGCAAACTGAACCCACTGTTCAAGGTCCTGAAGATACAACAGTGAAGCCTGTGTATGTTCATGCTAAGTCACTTCAGTCGTGTCCAACTCTGCAACTCGATGGACTGCAGCCAGCCAGGCTCCTATGTCCATGGCATTCTCCAGGCGAAAATACATGAGTGGGTTGCTATGCCCTCCTCCAAGGGATCTTTCCAATCCAGGGATCGAACTCACATCTCTCACATCTCCTATACCACCAGTGCCACCTGGTAAGCCCAGTGAAGCCTAGTGCCTGCCTTTTTTAGGGCTTGAAGTGAAGCAGTCAATGGTCTTGGACACCATTTCACGTGCTGGGCACATAGATGTTTATCAAGTTTCCCCCACACCTGCTGTGTAGCAAGCACTTCTGGAAGGCTTTGCTCCCTTGATCAGCCTGTGACAATGTGTAGACCAGAGGTTGTATTCATCTCCTAGCCCAGCCCTGTACCTTGCACAATCAAGAAAAGCTTAGTCGATGATTCGAGTCCATTCCTCCATCACAAAGCAATTTCCCCAGTACAGCTAAAACTCCCCCTCTTTACACATAGCACAGAAGCTGTTATTGAGAAGCTCCAGTGGCATGCACTTCAATGTAATCTACAAGGAAAGTGATATGCAGCACTTTTATGTGTCTCTTATGTGCCAGGCATTGTTTCAGGGGCTTCTGTGTGTTAAGGAATTAGTAATAGAACGTGTACAGTAGTTCTACAAAATAGGTGTTCTTTATTGTCATCCCATTTTATAGATGAAGAGATCAAATGTTATGAGCTGAATGGTGTCCCTCCAAATTCAAGCGTTGAAGTCTTAACCCCTAGAGCCTCGGAATGTGAGGTATTATTTGGATATAGGAAGTTTAAAGAGTGGATAAGGTAAAATCAAGTCTTTAGGGTGAGTCCTAACCCAATATGACTGGTGTTCCTATAAGAGGAGGAGATTAGGACATAGACACAGAAGGGAGGCCACATGAAGACAAGGGAAGAGGATAACTGTATGTCAGGTGACGTGAGAGCATCAGGAGGAACCAACTCTGTCCTCACCTTGATCTTGGACTTCTAGCCTCCAGAACTATGAGGAATTAAATTTCTGTTTTCTAAGCCACCCAGTGTGTGATACTTTGTTGTGGCAGCCCTCGCAAGTGAATACACCGAGGCGTAGAGTACCTACCTACAGATACATTGCCAGAAAACATATACTCATAATTTGAATCCAAGTAGACTATAAAGAAAGCTGAGCACAAAAGAATTGATGCTTTTGAAGTGTGGTGTGGGAGAAGACTCTTGAGAGTCCCTTGGACTGCTAGGAGATCCAACCAGTCCATCCTAAAGGAAATCAGTCCTGGGTGTTCATTGGAAGGGCTGATGTTGAAGCTGAAACTCCAATATTTTGGCCACCTGATGGGAAGACCTGACTCATTTGAAAAGACCCTAATGTTGGGAAAGACTGAGGGCAGGAGGAGAAGGGGACAACAGAGGATGAGGTGGTTGGATGGCATCACTGACTCAGTGGACATGAGTTTGAGCAAACTCTAAGAAAAAGTGGAGGACAGGGAAGCCTAGTGCACTGCAGTCCATGGGGTCACAAAGAGCCAGACATGACTTAGTGACTGAGCAACAACAACAAAATTAAAATAGCCACAAGTGGCTAGTGACTGCCAAACTGGATACAGCTTTCTTTTCACTGGTTCTAAGTATTCCACTTAAGGTTTTTTTTTTAATTGAAGTACAACTGATGTACAATATTGTATAAGTTACATGGGTACAATATAGTGATTCATAATTTTTAATGCTTATACTCCATTTATTGTTGCTGTTATTCATTATTGTTCAGTCACTCAGTCTGACTCTTCGCACCCCATGGACAGCAGCGTGCCAGGCCTCCCTGCCCCTCACCATCTCCCAAAGTGTGCCCAAGTACATGTCCATTGCATCAGTGATGCCACCCAATCATCTTATCCTCTGATGCCCTCTTCTCCTTCTGCCCTCAATCTTTCCCAGCATCAGGGTCTTTTCCAGTGAGACAGCTGTCTGCATCAGGTGACCAAAATATTGCAGCTTCAGCTTCAACATCAGTCCTTCCAGTGAGTATTCAGGGTTGATTTCCTTTAAGATTGACTGCTTTGAGCTCCTTGCTCTCCAAGGGACTCTCAAGAGTCCTCTCCAGCACCACAGTTCAAGGGCATCAGTTCTTTGGCACTCTGCCTTCTTTACGGTCCAGCTCTCACAACCGTGCGCGACCACTGGGAAGACCATAACCTTGACTGTACGGACCCATGCTGGCAAAGTGATGCCTGTGCTTTTCAACACACCGTCTAGGTTTGTCATAGCTCTCCTGCCGAGAAGCGGTTGTTCTTATCTCATGGCTGCAGTCACCATCTGCAGTGATTTTAGAGCCCAAGAAGAGGAAATCTGTCACTGCTTCCACATTTCCCCCTTATATTTGCCATGAAGTGATGGGGCCAGATGCCATGATCTCAGTTTTTTTTTTTTAATATTTAGTTTTAAGCTGGTTCTTTCACTCTCCTCCTTCACCCCCATCAGGAGGTTCTTTAGTTCCTCTTCACTTTCTGCATTAGAGTGGTATTGTCCACTTATCTGAGGTTGTTGACGTTTCTCCCACGAATCTTGATTCCAGCTTGTAACTCATCAGGCCTGGCATTTCTTATTTCTCATGATGTGCTCAGCATAGAAGCTAAATAAACAGGGCGATAACAAACAGACTTGTCATACTCCCTTCTCAGTCCTGTTCTGTACAGGGTTCTGACTGTTGCTTCTTGAGCCGCATACAGGTTTCTCAGGGGACAGGTGAGATGGTCTGGTATTCCAATCTCTAAAAATACTCCATTTATAGTCACTATAAAATGTTTGCTCTATTCCCTATGTTGTATAATATATCCTGGTAGCTTATTTTATACCTACCAGTTTGTATCTCGTAATCACCTACTCCTTTATGGCACCTCCCTGCTTGCGTCTCCTCACTGGTAACAACTAGTTTGTTCGCTGTACCTGTGAGACAACTTCTTTTATGTTATATTCACTAGTTTGTTGCATTTGTATTTTTTAGATTCCAAATGTAAGTGCTATCATACAGGATTTTTCTTTCTCTTTCTGACTTATTTCACGTAGCATAATGCCTGCTGCAAGTGGCAAAATTTCATTCTTTTTTTACGGCTGAGTACTCCGTTGTAGATATGTGCATGTTGTGTATGTGTCTCAGATCTTCTTTATCCATTCATCCGCTGATGGACATTTCGGTGACTTCATATCTTGGCAATCATAAATAATGCTGCTATGAACACTGAGGGTACGTGTATCTTTTTGAATTAGTGTTTTGAGTTTTCTTTTTGGATGTATACCCAGGAATGGAATTGTTCAGTCATACGGTAGGTAGTTCCGTTTTTAGTTCTTTGAGAAACGTCCATACTGTTTGCTACTGAAGTTTTTTGCAGACTTCTCTAGGCACCTCAGCTGTGTTTCAAGAAACAAGCCCCTGTCTTTGTTCCCTATCCCCATTGTATTGCATTTTTTTTTTTTGCAATTTTTTTGCAATACTTGGCCCCTGTTGCCTGGTCTCCCACTGGAAGGGAGAGAGAACAGAAGGAATGAATGAGCTGGCTGACTTTCCAGAGTCCTGCAGCCTGGGCAGTGCAGGGTTGACAGTGCTCTGCTCTAAGCACGGGTGTTAGCCAACCAAATGCCAAGCAGCACAAATACTGAATGACATTTTCAGAACTATTAATATTTCCTCGGAATGATCACTTTCCCTTTAAATACACTGTCCTAAAAGGTTTTCCACATTCTTAACTATAATTTTATTCAGTCTAGGTCCTTGGAATTTTCCCCAAAGGAACACATCTTCAATTTTATGATGAAAATCAAAGGGGAATCAAGCTTGGATCTCAAAATTTAGAGTCAACATTTCCAGGAACTCAGGCCCTCTGTAAAGAGCCAGACTGTGTATTGGGCACCTACTGTACGCCAGGCACTTTATATAGTACGCCAGAACTTCATGCAACACGTGTTTATGAAGTACCTACTGTGTAGCGGAAATGTAATCTTCCTAATAATTCTTTAACACCATTTTACAAAAAAAGGACCCTTTCTCCATCCTTCTGTTTCATCTCCAGTGTTACCTTATCTATGCAGAGAGGCCTGCCTGGGCCGTCCTCTGACGCTGCCCCCCCCTCCTCCCCAGCGCCTCACTTTGTTGGCTAATTTCCATCAGAGCCCTTATTTCATCCATAATTATCACTTATTTACTTGCTCTGCTAGTTGGTGATCTGTCTCCCTCCACTAGAATACAGGCTCCATGACAGCAAGGAACGTGCCAGTTTTTTCATCTTCATCCTTCCTCAGTGTCCAGCAACTCACCAGCAGAGAGGAGGGCTCCAGTGATATCTGGGGAATGAATGAAGGACGGAGAAGTGAAGAGAGCTGTTAGGGCCACGCAGCTAGGAAGGAGCAGGGTCAGGATTCAGCCGTATACGTTTTCGGCTGCCATCTCAATTCGAGCCCATGCCTCTTTCTTCTTTCCAGGGCTCCTGGTCATCCTTTACTGGGGAAACGCTGGAGGAAGAACTGTAGACTCCTGGGGCCGAGAGCCCTGTAGGTTGCTTAAGGAAGCTCCTCCGGTGAGGGGAGGAGCCCCCTGAGCCGCAAACAGCTTAGCTCCTCTCTGCACCTCCGCCCACCCCGGGGACCACTGAGCTCAGCGCTAGAGGAACCAGTCTTTCTTAGTAGCCTGGGGTGCCTGGGTTTGAACCCCAGTTTCCCGCTTCTGGGTGGGCCTTGGATACACTCCTTTGAGACTAAGTTTCCTCAGATGTAGAAGGAGAGGACATAATGGTACTAACTTTATGAGGTTGTTCGGAGTGAATGGGACACAGAAAAAGCCCAGCGCCAGGCACATGGTAAGGCCCCGATCAAATGGCAGTAAGGGGTGAAATCAGCGACTCAGGGGCAGTGCCCAGGTGGGTGCGGAGGAGCGGCGGGCCAGGCGGGGGCCCGATGCCCTGGACCCCTAACCTGGGCGCTTCTAAGCGCCCCGGGGTCCTCCGGGCTCCGCCCCCACCCCGCCGGAGGCCCTGGGGCACCGACCGAACCCTGGGCGTCCCGCGCACCAGGCCGTTGCGTTTGAAACCCACCAAGGAATTCCAGCGCCGGCCGGGAAGGGTCCACAGGCAGGGAGCCGCAGGCAGGCAGGCAATTTGGACCAGCCGGCCCGCGGAGACAGCGCCCGTTTAAGGCTTAGGGACCCTTCCCCGACGATCCCAAAGCCCAGCGAGGCGGGGAGCGGGGGTCGTAACTGGTGTCTGCTGGGGACAGCGGACGGCCGCTGGGCACTCAGGGACTGTTCCTGCGGGCAGGCGGCTGAGCAGCCGGGAGAGGGAGACCAGAGGGGCCGGTGGGGCGAGCAAAGCGGGGCTCAGCCGGGCGGGGGCCCTGGGAAGACCCGGGAGAACCCGATGGCCGGCTTCCAGCCCCCGGTGCCTCGCACGGTGCCCGGCCCTCACCCCCGCACCCCCCAGGCTTAGCGTGCGCTGATGGACTGAGCCCAGGGTCGTGTGGCAAAGGGTGAGGGCCAGGGACTGTGGGGAGAGCCAGCCCTCCCCCTCCAGCTGTTTCCAGATGTCATTCTGCCCGCCCAGGCGCCTGGTTCCTGAGCTCAGGGGGATTCCACAGTTACTAAGCTACTGGTTTTTGTTGACTTTTAAATATTTCTTCTATGGGAGACAGGGAGGGGGGCAAAAGTTAGGAAAGAGCATCTAAAAACAAATCAAAATAAGCTCCCCCTCCCCGCAAGAAAGCTGTCCTCCATTCACCTTTCAAACACAAACCAAGGGCCTCTGAACACTGTCACCTTTCTGGACAAACGGCCAGACAGAACTGATCTACTTCCTCCCCATCCTCACTGCCCTTTCTGGTGAATGAGGGGTGGTGGTGGATGGTCACCCTGTCTTCGAGTCCTGGGTGCACAAAGGAACTTCCGGAAAGAGAGGAGGAGGATGGCCAGTGGCAATGGGCTGACTTCGACCTCGGCCCTGGTGGCTAAGCGCCCCTCCGCCCTGGGCCCGTTCCCCAGATACATCTGGATCCACCAGGACACACCCCAGGACAGTTTAGACAAGATTTGCCATGAAATCTGGAAGAGAGTTCAGGGCCTGCCAGAGGCCCTGCAACCCAGGACCTCCAAGGAGCAGCTCTCTGCCCCCGTGGCTGGCACTCTGAGAGACAACGGGCTCAGCTTCCAAGAAGAGTGAGTGTGCCCTTACTTCACGCAAGGGAGGAGGGAGGAGATGAGGTCTGACTTTCGGGGTCCGGGGGGAGTGTTTTGACCTGTTGTTCTGCCTGGCTAAACCCTAAAGGCTGTGTGTTTCCCCCCACCCACCACAGCCCTTTGACAGTCTTTACAGGAACAAAATGATTGGGGTCCTGAAGTTACCTGGGTGAAGGGCCAGAACAGGACTGTGTTTCTGCTGCTGTACCAGCCTACTTCGGGGACATTTCTTGTGCAAAGGCATAGGCAATACCAAGGTAGATTCGAAGACCTTGAAAAACCACCCTAGCCAGAGTGAAGGTTAGATGTCTGTGGCTTTCCCCAGAGGCAGCTAGAATATGCTTCTCCCCTCCCACCCTGTAAAGCTAGGCATTGGCACAGATGAATTTGGTGGTTTTAAGCCACATCTGGAATTCCCTAATACAGGGAGCAGCTGTCCCATTCAGCCTCCACAGAAGCCGCTGCAAGAGCGCACATCAAAATATTTACTGGGAAGGCATTGACATATTCAGAGGACATAATAGAAAATTAAAGTGCGGGAAGATGGCTGTAAATAGCCCGTTTCCTGGATGGGAAATCCTGTATCTGGGAAACACAGAGCTAAATGTTTCTCCACCAGGGCAAAGTTGAGCAGATATTGCTGGGGATGGATATATTAGAAAGGAGAGGGATGAGCAGAGAGGAAGAAAGGGCCTCGTTAGAAAAAGCGAATAAATCCACCGAGTTATTAATGTCACCTTTGAGCACTTGTTCACTGCTTTGCATCTTCAAAGTGCACTGCAAACATTAATTAATCCTCCCAGAGTCCCAGTGAGGCAGGTATTCATGTCCCCATTTTACAGATGGATTAAGTGTTAATAATTAAGTGGTCATTAAAGACTAAGTGATGATTAAGTGTTGCCTGTTCCAACACATGCTCCAGCTCAGCTCAGAGATGCTCTGAAGTGGAGGAACCCTTCAGGCAATTATCAACTGTTGTCTGGTTTCAGGGATTTCTACGCAAGAGCTAGGAAAGGCAAAGTGTATCCCAGTTCACACTCCCTGAAGCCTGGCCCTTTAGGGGCTCATTCACTTGCTACACATAAGGGTAGGAGGCACTTTGACTCTTGTTGCCTCCTCTGCCCCTGCTCAGCAGGACATGGCTGGGATGGGAATGGCCTGTCTACAGCCAGAGTCCTGTTATCTGGCTGTCCGGTGGCACTGAGGCCCACTGCCATCTGCTCTGGAACATGGACTGGGCAGGGGGCCTGTGGGGCTGTGCTCAGCTCTCAATGGCCAAAGAGCTGATCGTCCACTTTGTGAACCAAGGGTCATCGGCAGTTTCCAGTAGCTGGCACCCTCACTGCCAGGACCCGTGGAGTTAGTGGAGACAGACTCTGCTTCCAGTCTGCACTTGGCTGGAAAGTGAGCCTGGCAAACCTTTGGCCGGTCCATTTGGCCTTGATCTTCTCATCTGCAAATGGAGGGTGATACGCCCTGCCCTGTCCACATCGAGTTGATAATGAGGATCCAATGTGATGAGGACAGGAAATGATCAGCTGCGTTATCCCAGTGAGGCTGTCCCTAAATGCAGTGCTCAGGGCTTGGGGGTTGTTTTTGTTGCCTTCGATCTGGGGTTTTCACATGATGCTGATAAATGCTAGAGTACTTCAGAGGCCACCTTCAAGTTGAGTGCCCTGATTTCTGGTTCCCAACCCCTACCTCAGTCAGAACTGTTCAGCTTTTATGGCTTTTGCTTGGTGGAGTTCAAAAGTAAAGCCTCCAGTCCAGGTTCGATGCATGAGACACGGTGCTCAGGACTGTTGCACTAGGATGACCCAGAGGGATGGGGTGGGGGTTCAGGATGGGGAGCACATGCCCACCCATGGCTGATTCATGTCAATGTATGCCAAAGCCACTACAATATTGTAAAGTAATTAGCCTCCAATTAAACTTTTTAAAAATCCTTAAAAAAAATGTAAAGTAAAGGCTGCACTGAAATAAAAGGTTCTGCTATAAGAAAAGAGCTAGGAAACCGTTGCCTTAGATGAATAAGCAATATCATAACTGCAGATATCGACCAAGGAGAACACAATGAGCTATTCTTGAACTAAAGGCAGCTGTGATGGTAGAGTCAGAGAGCTGTGGTTTCAGATCTCGTTTCAGCCCTGTGCCAGCTGCGGGATTTAATCTGTGTGAGCTTCAGTTTCCTCATCTGCCAAATGGAGATGATTACTATGCATTTCATGGGGTTGTTGGGATGGTTAAATGGGATATTTAAACATTCCTGGTAATAACTAGGATTTGTAAAATTTCCTTATAAATGATGATGGTGATTTCTTTAAGCCCTACAATTATTACATGAACTGGGGACTATTTTTAAACTCCCCTTCTTTTTACTTTTTGTTATGCAAATGTTCAAACATGTAAAAGAGAATGGTATGGTGAATGTCTGTCAATCAACTTCATTAATTATTGACTTTGGTCCATTCTTGTTTCAATTCTTCCTCCCCTATTTTTCAATCAAATCCTTTTTACAGATGAAATAACTGGTTTGGAGGGCTTCATTTTTTGGCCCAAGGTCCTACAGTTAGGAAGTGGTGGAGTTTCAGAAAACAAACCTAAGACCATCTTAACCACTACGTGGTGGTATTGGCTCCCTCCCCCTAGGAACTGAGACCTCTTTTTGGAAATATTTGCCAGTCTCATGTTCCGGGTGAGCAAACATAACTAACAGAGTTCATATCCAGGGAGCTGTCCAGCATATTTGTCAGATGGCTTCAGGCCCACAAGATAACCTCTCAGCCTCTCAGCTAATCTGTCTAGTGTTTCATTTGTAAACCCAGTTTGGGTTTTGGTAATGATAATTGATATCAAGGCAGCTAGATAAGTAAGTTCTGGAACTCTTATTAGCCAGATTTTTTTTTTTTGTCTCCATTTATCATGGAAACCCAGACATCGCAATTTGAAAGAGAACTTGGAGGCCGTTTTCTGTTGCTTGAATCCTTTCCTTGACATCCTTGCTAAATGGTTATCCACTCATACACTTTCTTAGATGAGAAGCTCACTACTTCCTGAGGTAGCTCCTTCCCTCGCTATGAACCCTGACTGTCAAAAAATCACTTTCTTTCAGTGCTGGAATCCGTCTCTATCAAATCCACTGACCTGGATTCTGCCCTTAGGGCTCCAAGCCAAACCTACCCCCTTCCTCTCAGTAACCCTTTTAGTTGTTGAAAGGTGGTGACGTCTCCTTCCTGAGGATTTCTTGTCTTTATAAGCTGAGTATCTTTGTTTTTCTGAGCTCCCTTCATGCGCCAGTTTGTTCAGTTTGGTCAGTTTCCTGCCCACACTGCTGGTTCGCAGGGCAGTGCAGCAGCCAGAACGAGTACGACAATCCAGGTATGACCCAATCTGAGCAGGCTGGGTTCTCCTCCTCCATATTCTATGTTCCTGTTCACGGCAGTTAACAGCACATTCAGTTTTCTCCCCACGCTGACTTCCGCCTATGAACACACTTCGAGTTCATTCCTTCAATTATTCATTCAGCACATATTTATTAAGCCACCTACTGTGTGCCTGGCACTGTGCTGAGAGCTGGTGAAATAGGGCTGTAAACCAGACAAGGTCCTCCCTTCCTAGGGCTTGCATTCAAGTAGGGGAGAGAAAGAGAAAGTAAGTAAATAAAAGAATATAACTTTACGATGGAAAAAGGACCGGTGTTCTAGTTGGAAGAAACCAATATTAAGCACATTAAAATTAAACCAATAATTTCAGCTAGGGAGGAGTGAGCTTATGGAAATAAAACTGACTAAAGTACTAAGGGGAACTCCTTTAGATGGAGTGGTCAGGGAAGAACTCTCTGAGGAGAAGTAGTCCTTGAGCCAAGACCTGGGTGCCAAGAAGGAGCCAGTCAGGTGAAAATCTAAGGAAGGATGTCCAGGTGGAAAGGAAAGAAACCACGGACTCTGAGGTGTGAGTGGGCTTGGAGAGGGACAACAGGGCTGGGGTGTGGTAAAAATGCAATGTGGCACAAGGTGATATCAGAGGCAGGCAGGCAAGGTCTCAGAAGGCCTGGAGAACCTCAGTGGGGAGTTCAGATTCGATTCTCCACGATATGGGTTTCGGGACACCTTTGGAGGTTTTTAGGAAGCGGGGGTAACACGATTGCATGGACTAGTTTTTAAGGATGCCTCTAGCTGCTGTGTGGAAATGAGGCGAATGAGAGAGCAAGCCGGGAGACCTCTGGAAAGATGCTGCAGTGGTCCAGGGGAGCACAGTGGCGATGGTGACTGGACCAGCGTGAGGGCAGAGAAAACGGACAGAGTGGGGGGGTGGCCCGTTTCTGAGGGGAGCCGAAGGAGCCTGCTGATGGTTCGGGGCACACAAACAGAGACATCAAGGCTGCACTGAGGTTTTTGGCTTGAGCACTGGTTGGACAATTTATTGAGGAAGAAATGGAGAGAAATGGGCTGTGAGGGAGAAATCTGTACTTCTATCTAATGTCAGTTTAACTCCAGAATCTCATTCAGTCATCTTTTAATTAGTCTTAAACTTGGGCTGAAAGAATTGTGGAAAGTCACTTACTGACTTATATTCTAGGATTCCCTATTCATTCAGTTTCCCTGTTATTAACACTTCACAGCCTCAGGATGGGGGTCTGGGGTTTGCTGTTGACTCCGCTGGCTGGCCTGTGAAATGGCATTTGCTCATGCCTTCATTTATGGACTCATTCAACAAACACTCATAGTCGCCTTCTGGGTGCCAAGCCCTGTGCTGGGTCCCTGGGATACACAGATGACTAGGACAGAAGGCCATCTCTCTGAGAGCTACCAGTCCAGGGGGTGGGATGGACACAGATCCCTGTGGCAGCAAGGACATTCAACAGATATTTCTTGTGCGTCTACTGCTTGCCTGGGTCTTCCCTGGTGGCTCAGCTGGTTAAAAATCCACCTGCAATGTGGGAGACCTGGGTTCGATTCCTGGGTTGGAAAGATCCTCTGGAGAAGGGAAAGGCTACTGGAATACTCCCGTATTCTGGCCTGGAGAATTCCGTGGGCTGTATAGTCCCTGGGGTCACAAAGAGTCGGACATGACTGAGTGACTTTCACTTCACTTACTGCTTGCCTGACAAAGTGTGAAAGGAATACAGTGGCAAAAAAGATGGGAACAATCGATGAACTCCTACAGGGATCTTCAGTGTCTTGAGAAAGGCAGATCACAGCACAATAGGATAAAGGTCCTGGTGAAGTGCCAATTCCATGGGTGACCCGCGCTTGGGGTTCAAGGAAGGCTTCCTGGAGGAGGCTGGGGGAGAGGAGCTGGAAGGTCATCCTGAGCCAGACCCAAAAAGGAGGAGAAGCCTACAGAAAGAAAGGAAATCCATTTAAACATTTAAAAAACAAATGATTTCCTGGTTGGCAGACTTCAGAGGTATCTGTTGCAAGAAGAAATAGGGCTGTTTTGTGCTTGCTCTAGTAAATCTTCACTGTTTGCACCCATCGGCCAGACCTGCAGGTGGGAGAGCCCCTGGGACTTGGAACCCAAAGCACTGCCTGCTTTGAACTGCTCTCTCAACAAAGCAGTCCTTTGTCACTGCATGCATGCATGCCCAGTGGCTCAGTCATGTCCTACTCTTTGCCTCCCTATGGACTGTAGCCTGGCCAGGCTCCTCTGTTCATGGAATTTTCCCAGCAAGAATACTGTTGAGAGGCTTGCCATTTCCTCCTCCTGGGGAATCTTCTCAACTCAGAGATCGAACCCACGTCTCCTGCATCGCAGACAGATTCTTGACCGCTGAACCATCAGGAAGCCAAGTCCCTTGTTGCTACTGTTATTTAAACAGTAAGACAGCCACCTTTCCACTCCCACTCCAACACAGTTTCCCGTCACCCTCAGGGAACTCCCCATCTTTCCCTGCATTTACAGGACTCTTTTTGGATACTTTCTTCTCAAGACCCAGCTCAGGAAAAATGGGATGAATTGTACTTTTCTGAAACAGTTGCTTGGAATATATCCCCACTTTTATTTATTAATTTTCTTAAAAAAAAAAAAAAAGCTTGAAAACTAGTGATGGGAGTGATGAGGATAAGACTTACACGTGAGAACTCAGACTGTTGCCCTAGAGCCAGTTCTGCTCCTGGGTAGCATTCTCTTCCCTTGAAGGGGTCAAACTCCTCTTTGAAAATGTGAGGGAAGTTGCCATACACCATTTGGCCTGAAACACACCCTCACATCCCTTGACATTTTGGAAGGTGAGAGACCCGCTGCTCCCCAAATTGGCATCCTTTTCTAACGGACACTTGAGGGTCCCCTACCTTAAGCTTCCCAGGGCTGGGTCTCAGCCACTGCTATGACCCCCATCCCACTGACATTGCTGCATCCTCCAGCCTGGTTGTCAGGTGAATTACTGCACAGCTGGTGCTGCAGACAGAGGTTCAAGGGCCTCAACCTTTCCCTCCTCCAATCTCCTTACGCATCTGTTGGTTGCCTTCATGATGGTTTTTGATTCCTTGCCTCCCTGCAGGCCTCTCTCCTCCCATTTTCAGACCATCTTGTCTTACTGCTCCTGGTTCCTTTCCCTCTTGGATGTCCTTCACCCTTTGCCAACTTCATCTTCCTGAAACACATCAACAGCACTACTCAGCATCCCCCATGTATTCCTCGTCTTCTGAGCTCCTGACCTGGTCTTGAAGAGTCTCTGTAGCTGGCCCTGCCTTCTTCTCTAGGTGTGCCCCTGATTGCTCTTCTCCAAACTCCCTGTAAACCAAGATGTGCCATGAGCAGATGCACAGCTCCCTTGCCGTCACTCAAGTTACTCCACTGCCAGGAATGCCTTTCTCCCCTGTCTCTGTCTACTGAAATCTTACCCAGCCTTAAAGACCTGGAATTAGTGTAGCCTCCTCTAAAACTCTCACTGCTGACCCCATTTAACATTTCTCCTTTCTCCCTCTTCCATGTTCTTTTCTGAAAAAAATTTAAATAAGCAATTTTATCCCCTCTCTTTCCTAAAAGTTTAACAGTGGCTCAGATAACAATCAAATAAGGAGACAGATGGATTTAGAATCCCAGCTGCTGCCAAGTTGCTCAAAATTTCTGTGCCCCATTTTCCTCATCTGAAGGATGGAAAAAGTGATAGTGACCACCCTAAAGGACTGTTGCGGAGGTCAATGAAAGCATGTATACAAAGTTCACACCGCACCTGGTGGAAAATAATGATTCCAAATTCTCCATCTTCGTTGTCGCTCGTTGTCATGAGTATCAAGAATGAAATGACAGGGGTTAGGTAATCAACAGCAGTGTGGGAAGAGGAGACTTACCTACCAGAAAACCTAAGCCAAAGGAAAGTGCTTAGTGGAGGCCAGCACGTTGGTCTGAGACTCTAGGCAGGTGGAGCCAAAAGTGGGAATACAACAGTTGGTTTCTGTAACTCATATCATCTAATAGGAGAAAGCAGGAGAGACAAGTGCTTCCTTAGCTCTGAGGACCCAATGGTAGAGGTCTTTAGATGAGGGTGATGGGACGGAAGAGTCAGAACCAGCTCTTGGGCTGACTGTTGGCCAGAGGGGAGAACACAGAGCCACAGTGAGATGTGTCCGCCTCATTCTGGAGCAGGGTTTCTGATGAGGTGGTCCTCTGGCAAGCTGTGCTCTGCCGGAGGCGACAGTCTCCCTCCCCCACTTGACCATGGCTCCTTAAGGGCAAGGGCTGTGTCTTACTCATCACTGTCTCCCCAGCGCCCAGCCGAGTTCCTGGCACTCAGTGGCAATGCAGTGTGTGTGAATGAATAAGTGAATGATGGATGAGCCATAAAAACACCACTGCAAGGAGAATGAGGCCCAGAGGTGGCCAGGGTCCAAGTGCGAGGTCACAGTTGTCAGAGGAAGCTTTGAGCGATGTGGGGACAGGATGTCAGGAAGCCAAGACATTGCAAGCTCTTTTCTTCCTTCTGCCTTTAAGCCTAAGAAGGGAACTGACGTTTTCACGAGCAACTGATACGTGCCAAGCTCTGTTGTTTCCATTTTCTGTTTATCTCATCGTCTTAGCAACCCTTCTCCGTCGTTGGTTAATATTATTCCCGTTTTACAGGTGAGGAAGCCAGGGCTCAGAGAAGTTGGGCAACTTGCCCAGAGTCATCCAGCTCCAAGGAGCAGAACAAGGATAGGAACCTGGTGAAGCTTCAAGGCCGGAGCTGTCTCCCGGCACCAGGGGCCCTTCAGAATAGCCTTTGCACGTCTGCTTAGTACTGGGAGCCATGAGCAGTGAAGGCCAAGACGAATCATGATTAACATCCCGCGTCCCGTGTCCCCCTTTTTAATTTAATTTTATGGTTTCAGGAGCCGTGTCGCAGGTTCTGGGAGCCTGCAGAGATGGGCCCCCAGTGGTTTGGTTTAATCCCCTTTTTAATATCTTTGTTGCAACGTTCTTTCCAATTCAGCTCCCAAGTTACATTAAAAAAATACCTCTTCCTTAGGGTAAGCCTCCTCTTATTAAACAGATTCAAATGAAAAGTTTTAAAGATAATTTGAACAATAAGAATCACTCTGTAGCTCCCAGCCGAAGCTCCTTTATTGCTGTATTTATTCCCCAGTATTTCTTGTCTCATTCCCCAGCTCGCTGAATCCTTCATTCCCCACTCCGCCACACACCCTAACCCTTCCAGTCCAAGGCCCGACTGCTGCCTGCTAGTCTCTTCCTCTCTTCTCCCATCTTTCACTGCCAGGGCATGGATGTCAGGCTGAGGGCAGAATGGGAGGTCTCACTTCCACCGGCCAATCTGCTTTCTAAGACTGTCACATCTGCCCTGAGGGATGGGGGAGGGTGGAGACAGCTGAGCTGAAGTGTCTGGAGGAAGACTCACGTCTGTCTGTGTGTCCTAGGGCGTTGCTGTTGTTCAGTTGCTCAGTCACGTCCGACCCTTTGCAGCCCCATGGACTGCAGCACGCCAGGCCTCCCTGTCCATCACCAACTCCCGGAGCTTGCTCAAACTCATGTCCAATGAGTCGGTGATGCCATCCAACCATCTCATCCTCTGTCGTCCCCTTCTCCTCCTGCCTCCAGTCTTTCCCAGCATCAGGGTCTTTTCAAATGAGGCAGTTCTTCCCATCAGGTAGCCAAAGTATTGGTGTTTGAGCTTCAGCATCAGTCCTTCCAATGAACACCCAGGACTCATCTCATTTAGGATAGACTGGTTGGATATCCTTGCAGTCTAAGGGACTCTCAAGAGTCTTCTCCAGCACCACAGTTCAAAAGCATCAATTGTTCAGCTCTCAGCTTTCTTTATAGTCCAACTTTCCCATTCATACATGACTACTGGAAAAACCATAATTTTGACTAGATGGACCTTCGTCGGCAAAGTAATATCTCTGCTATTTAATATGCTGTCTAGGTTGGTCATAGCTTTTCTTCCAAGAAACAAGCGTCTTTTAATTCTCTGGCTGCAGTCACCATTTGCAGTGATTTTGGAGCCCAAGAAAATAAAGTCTGTCACTGTTTCCATTTTTTCCCTATCCTTTGGCCATACAGTGATGGGACTCTTGATAAAACTGAAAGAGGAGAGTGAAAAAGTTGGCTTAAAGCTCAACATTCAGAAAACTAAGATCATGGAATCGGGTCCTTACTCCTTGGAAGGAAAGTTATGACCAACATAGATAGCATATTAAATAGCAGAGACATTACTATGCCAACAAAGGTCCGTCTAGTCAAAGCTATGGTTTTTCCAGTGGTCATGTATGGATGTGACAGTTGGACTATAAAGAAAGCTGAGCACTGAAGAATTGATGGTTTTGAACTGTGGTGTTGGAGAAGACTCTTGAGAGTCCCTTGGACTGCAAGGATATCCAACCAGTCAATCCTAAAGGAGGTCAGTCCTGGGTGTTCATTGGAAGGACTGATGTTGAAGCTGAAACTCCAATACTTTGGCCACCTGATGGGAAGACCTGACTCATTTGAAAAGACCCTGATGCTGGGAAAGATTGAGGGCAGGAGGAGAAGGGGACAACAGAGGATGAGATGGTTGGATGGCATCACTGACTCAATGGACATGGATTTGGGTGGACTCCAGGAGTTGGTGATGGACAGGGATGCCTGGCATGCTGCGGTTTATGGGGTCACAAAGAGTTGGACATGACTGAGCGACTGAATTGGACTGAATTGAACTGAACTGAACTGATGGGACTGGATGCCATGATCTTAGTTTTTTTAACGTTGAGTTTTAAGCCAGCTTTCTCACTCTCCTCTTTCACCTTTATCCAGAGGCTTTTTAGTTCCTCTTCGCTTTCTGCCATAAGGGTGGTGTCATCTGCATATTTGAGGTTATTGATATTTCTCCCAGCAATCTTGATTCCAGCTTGTGCTTCATCCAGTTTGGCATTTCTCATGATGTACTCTGCATGTAATTTTAAATAAGCAGAGTGGCGGTATACAGCCTTGAGGTACTCCTTCCTAATTTGAACCAGTCTGTTGTTCCATGTCTGGTTCTAATTGTTGCTTCTTGACTTGCATACAGGTTTCGCAGGAGGCAGGTAAGGCGGTCTGGTATTCCCGTCTCTTGAAGAAATTTCCAGTTTGTTGTGATCCACACAGTCAAAGGCTTCAGCATAGTCAATGAAGCAGACCTAGATGTTTTTCTGGAATTCTCTTGATTTTTCTATGATACATCTGCATCCAAACTGATGCCTGGCGGCAGAGGGTGGAGGGAGGGAATCCTGGCTCAGAATGCAGATGCCTGGGTCCCATTCTGGACCAACTGAACTGCCATTTCCACAGGGGTGCCCAGGAATTTGCATTTGAAACAAGCACCCCAGGGGACTCCTGTGCATATCTGTAGAAAGTTCTCTGATACTTTGGGGGTCAAAGATGAAGGAACCTCAGGCTTCAAAGCTTTGAGAAAGAGAAAGAGGTATTCCAAAGAAAAGCTTGAAAGAAGGAGATTGACTATTTTTGCCTTCTAAGTGGGTGCCAGGGATACTGTAGAAAAGGGACTCTACCCTGTGTGAAGACCTTTGTTGAGAAATGAGATAAACATGGAGTCCAGGCTCGGGCAGCTGAGGGATTCCACAGTGCCACCTCCCTTAACCCCGGGTGGTGTCACCATCCCCATGGGACAGATGACCAGGATTTCTATGACTTCCTACCCTCAACCAGCCTGGATCCCGGGCTGTGAAGGGTCAGCAGGCCGCTCCCTGCCCTGCAGGTCTGGTGGTCTGAGCCGCTAACATTTGCATAGTGCCCGCTACAGTTTACCGAGTGCTTTCACATTCATCATCTCACTTAATCCTCAGGCAGCCTGGAGAGTGGAGGAGGGGCGGGAGTCAGAGTTTTCTGAAAGTCTGCTGCCCACTCTGCCCCCCTCACTAGGGAGGGCCCAGGAGATGCAGCTCTGGGTTTCCTTTGGGATGCAGCTACATGGGCCCTGGGGTGGCAATGGAGTCTGGAGCTTCTCTCCACTCCCCTCGTCACCCCCTGAACCGAAAAAAATCGGCCCAGTCCTCTGGTCTTGTAAGAGAGGGGAGCCCGCCCTCCTTTCCCCTTTCTTCCTTCTGGGTTTCTGTAAGCTATGGCGCTGTTGTATGCTTGTGTACGTGGGTGTATCTACGTGTGTCCATGGGTGCATGGGCACAATTGTGAGGTGTGTGTACATGACTGTGCTGTGTTTACCTGTGCAGGTGTGTGTGTGTGTGTGTGTGTGGGGTGTGTGTGTGCATGGCTGTGGTGTGCATGGTTGTATGTGTGCACACAGCTGTGTGTGGTTGTAGCATATCTGTGTGCCTGGGTGTGTGTGTGTGCACTGCTATGTGTGTGTACATGGTTATGCTTTGTGTGTGTGTACGTATGGGTTAGTATGTATGAGAGCATGCCTGGTGTGTGGGTGTGTGCATAGATGGCGGGGTTGTGGCGTATGTGTTTGCACATGCGGTTTGGGAAATGTGCGTGTGCACATAGGTAATGCTGTGTGGACACTCAGGTTGGTGGGGATGTGTGTGCATGGTGTGGTGCGTGTATGGGAGCGGGGACTCAGGGCAGATCAGTGAACCCTAGATTTGGAGGAGCGGAAAGGTGAGGACACAGGGAGCTTTGTCCACATTGGACAGAGGCCGCCTTTGGTGCTGTGACATAGTCTCCAGGGGAATAGAAGATGAATCCCTGCTCCCCAGGCAGACAAGAACACCCAGAAGTGTCCAAGAGCCTTGGTCAAGTGAGGGTGGGGGCGAAATGGGGAATGGGGCCCTGAACCTCTTCATTTAGAGACTGGGATAATTGTATCTCCATGGGCTTTTGATAAACAGTCGTTCCTGGTATCTAGAGGGGATTGATTCCAGAACGCCCACGGATACCAAATCTACGGATGCTCAAATCCCTCTCCCTCATATAAAACGGCCTTGTATTTGCACATAATCTACACACACCTTCCCGTGTACTTTAAATCATCTCTTGATAACTTACAATACCTAGTACAGTGTAAATACTATGTAAGTAATTGCAAAGTACAACATTAAAGCTATGTGCGTAGTTGCCAGTGTGCGGCAAATTCAAGTTCTGCTTTTTGGAATCTTTTGGAATTTTTTTTCAAGTATTTTTCATCCACGGTTGGTTGAAGCCACAGATGTGAAACCTGGAATATGGAGAGCTGACCATGTAACAAACTACCTCAAACTTTAGTGGCTCTAAACTACAACTTCCTACTCAGCTCTCCCCTGTTGAGCAATCTAGTAGGCTGGGTTCTGCCAGCTGATTCTTCTGGGTGGGGCTGGGCATGGCATGGCAGGACGTGGCTCATCCTTACCCATATGTCTATGGTCATCCAAGCCTGGCTAGTCAGCTGAGGATCTTGGGGTTTTCCTCCACGGGATGTGTTATCCTCCTGGGCTTGTTCATGGGGAGGTCGCCAAATCCCCCAAGAAACCAGAGGTTAAGCCCTAATGCCCAAGCTCTTGCCACATCTCTGCTTCTTTATTGAACCAAGCCAAGCAGGCACTACCATAGGGTCAAAGCTATAACCGGTCTTCACACCATCCCACTGCAGTTGCGAGGATTCAGATAAGAGTTTTTCATGGAACGTGTTTAGTGCTGTGCCTCGCTGGTTAGTTCATCCTCCATAAATACTCACTCTTCTGATTTTGTGAACTGGAACCGGAGGCTTAGACGTATTCGACAGCTTGCTGGACTGGCCTCCGTGCAGCCATGGAATTTGAACTCAGCTCCTGCCTCCTTCCGGGCAGCGAGCTCTTAGCCACTCTGTCAGCTGCTCTGCCCATGCAGACACGTGGAGGAGTCGGTCTCACCTGCCGCCACGAGGTCGGTCAGTCTCTGCATGGAGTCTGAGCCCTTCGCTTGCTTCCATCTGCAGTCAGCCGTGTCCCCGGGCACCAGGCCTGGGTACCGTGTTTTGTCGTCGATCTGAAATGCCATGGTGGGAAGAAAATATTTGTTTTGGTGTCCTCTTCCAGTACTAACAATTTCCTGCTTGCATTTTTCTGTTGTTTGGCTCAGATGAATAGCAGTTTTCATCTTTGCTCTGTGTTATCATGTACACAGAACGGCTTCGGGGAGCTAACAGCATGCTTGCTTAGTCATTATTCTGGGAAGGGGTGCCAGCCAGTCAATAGCCTTTATTTTTATACGACTCTGTACACTGCAAATGCCGAAATGTCACGCGGCGCCCGCGTACAGAGTCGCCGTCAGACACCTATCATTTCTGGAGGCGGGCGAAGCGGAGGTGGTGGCGGCCGTCGGGGCCGGGCACCAACTCTGACTGGCTTCCTCTGTCAGCGCCCGGGAGCTGGGTTAACCGCCCTGAATGATTCACTGTGACAGAGTCTGCGGCAGATTTTATGGTTTTTACCCACTCAAAGGAGAAAGCAAATAGCACCGGAGAGATGCCAGCCTCGGCAAAACTTCTTAAGGAGAGAGGAAGAAAGATAGATGCAGGCAGGCAGGCTTGATTTGGGACCCAGCACCATTATGGGGAGAGGGAAAAATCTTTCTGGGAGCCCCACCATGGGCGCTAAGAGTTGGGCAGGATCTTTGTGGGGTCTGCGGTGGGACTGCCTTACGAGGGTTGGGAGTTTGTAGGACAAGGTCGAACAGGCTGGCCATTGTCATCCCGTCAGCTCACAGGGGTGCCAGGCCCACGATGAGGACATGAGAGGGAAGGCCAGAAAAATGCAATCAAAACCAGGGAGTCTGCAACCAGTAAAAGGAGCTGGGCGGTCTTTGGCAACACAGCTTTTGATTTCCAGAGTTCCAAGAAATGGACAAGGATAAAGACAAATTCATGAGCCAGTTCATTTATTTATTCAATAAACACCTGTTTAGCTTGAAGGTGGTGCCCAGCATGGCTCAAGGTCTTGAGGCCTCCGTGGTGAACAAGATACAATTCCTGCCCTCAGGGAAGATGTGTTATTGTTGGAAATAAAGACATATAAAAAATACTTTGCGAGGGTGACGAATACTAGAAGAAAACAGATTGATGGAGCAGAGGGTGCTTCATAAGAGTTAGTCTGGGGATGAACTAGCATCCACAGGAGTTGCAAAGGCCCCAGGATTAGAGTGAACTTGATATGCAAAGGAATATTTCTAAGACCAGAGGGGCTGGAAGAAGAGGAATCTCAAAGCAGGAGGGCATAACTGGGCCACTTAGTGGGGTGCCCTGGGGGTCAGAAAGGGGTCTGGATTTTTATTGTGTGTAGTAAGAACCCACATAAGGGTTTAAGTGGGGGAATGGTTTGATCTTAATTCTGAGAATGTCTTTCCTCGGCCGGCATGCAGTTTTCTAAGGAACAAATGAGTTGTGTTTTCTTGGGTGTGGAAAGGGCAGGAAGGGGAGACCCTTGCTTAGGGACTTGTACCTGTGTGCTGAATCTTGATTGCAGCAAGGTATTTGATAGAGGCTGCCTCGGAGGAGTGGAGATGTAATGATAGTGGATAGTGACTGGATTGATTTATTCCCCCAAAGTGTTGATCCAGAATTACTGTCAGGCTGGGGGTGGTCGGGGGAGGGTTTCCAGCAATGTCCCCAAGGCTCTGGACTCTGGACTCTCTCACCTTCAGCATTTCTATCCATAAATTGGCGGGGGACCCAGAAGGCAGACTCATCAGACATGCAGCTGACACAGAGCTGTCAGGGACAGCTAAGGCCACGGATGACAGGCTCAGGACTCACCGTGATGATCCTCCACAGGCTGGAGTGACGGGATGAGCCCAGCAGTATCCTTGATTGCATTCAGACTAGGGAACGAAGCCCAGCCTTGGAGCAGGAAGACCTCGATGGAGAACTTTCCCTGAAAAGGAAGTTGGGCTGGAGCAGGAAGAGGTCAGAAAGTCACCTGGACCCAGGAGCATCCCCACGACAGCCTCTTCAATTCCTTGGTGACAGAGTCCTTAGCCTCTTAGAAGTTCACTTTTCTCATCTATAAAGGGAGAATGATTTTGTCAATTGCCCAGAGGCATGGGGAGGATTAAACAGAAGCATTTATGTGGATGCCTGGCTTCCAGATTCATGGCAGATGCAAAGGAAATAGGAGTTTGTAGAGACTGTCCCAGGGAGGGTTGGGTGCCCTGGGCCAGTCTTTCAGATGCAGGGGACCTGCAGCCCAGGTGAGCCCCTCTGTTCTTGGCACAGACTCTTCTGGGAATGCAAGCTTCTTAAGAGGCCCATTGATCCCCATGATGTTCCAGAAAAGAATGGCTTAGGAATATGAGAAGGAGTTTACACTCAGCTCCGGCTGGGTCCTCTCCATCATTCTGGCTCTGGGGTGTGGGAGGGGTAGAAGTGTCCTCTCAGGTGCTGAGAAGGGACCACCTGTAGGGTGGATTTGGTACAGAGACCTCAGGCCTTGTGGGTCTTTTAAAAGCTGCTTTGACTTCTCCTTGGAGCTGGTGCTTTGAAGGATACTGTGGTAAGACTTGTGTGTCCGTCTATTGTAGAAATTTTTTATTTTAGGAAAAAAAAATGAGAAGCCAAACAGACAAAAATAGAATTAATAGTACTTGGTGAACCCATGTACCTCTCACTAAGCCTTAGGCCTGGTCAACATCAGGCCAATCTTGTTTTGTCTACTCCCCAAACCCCATCTTTTCCCTCCCCCTGCTAGATTAAGTTTAAAGCTAACCCCAGATGTAATGTTATCTGTAAAGACTTTAGCATGTATCTCTAAGAGAAAAGAATGCTTTTATTGTTTAAATATAACCACAATACCATTATTCTGACTTTTAAAAATTAATGTAATTGTCATGTCTTTCTAATTCAGAAGATCTATCTGTACAGCTTTGCAAGTTTTGGAGGGGGACAGAGAGGCAAAAACTGGTCCTTCTAATGTCTGGTTTCTGTGACTAGAGATTCCCCTGTTCCCTTTGAGGGTGATGATGAAGAAGACGGGGGATCAATAACTTGGGACCATGGATTGGCAGCCTCTTTATTCCAAGTGTTCCCAGGGACACAGCAGGAAAGCGAAGTGAAATGAGAGTATTAGTCACTCAGTTGTGTTGGACTCTTTGCGACCCCATGGACTGTAGCCCTGAGACTCCTCTGTCCATGGAATTCTCCAGGCAAGAATACTGGAGTAGGTAGTCATTCCTTTCTCCAGGGGATCTTCCTGACCCAGGCATTGAACTCGGGTCTCCTGCATTGCAAGCATGTTCCCAGGGACACAGCAGGAGAGGGGTCCAATTGATAGACTGGGTCTAGATGTGGGGAGGAGGAGAGAGAGCCAGGAAGAGAGGGAGAGCCGAGTGGACGGCCCTGCCCCTTGCATGGCGTCGGTGGCCAGCGTCCAGCACCAGCCCACTGCTGCTGCCATTCACAGCCACCACGTGCCCCGGGCTCCTGTGTGTGTCTGTGCCAAGCCTGCACAGGGGTTCCTGCACCAAGTTCTGATCCCACCCAGGGGCTGGGTGCACGTAGTGTCATAGGTGTCATGCCTTGTCACAGCGGAGTCCCCAGGGTTCCGGGATGTGGCAGGAAGTGAGCAGTAGTGCCCGATTCTGGTTTCAGTCTGTTTGACTGGAGCCTACCTTTTCCTGGCACAGCTCCCAGCCTCCAGGCCTGGGGAGACCACATGCGGGGCTGGTGTTCAGGAGGCGTTGGCTGTCGCCGTCATTATAATAGTGACAAGCTTCCATGTTTTAAACTCTTCCCTAGGCCTCCCAAGTGCCCTGACCAGCCACGACCTTTACCAGGACCCCTTGGGACTCATCAGTAACCATCAACTATGGGATTAATGCCGGCACAGTAGGAGCATCTGGGACTGTAGCCTGTGCCCATTCTGACTGGTTGTCAGATACAGAGACCATCCCCTGGTTTTATGTGTGATGACTTGAGTCATTTTGTGCCTGCATTGTACGTGTGTCTGTGTGTGTGTGTGTGTGTGTGTGTGTGTGTCCATGTGCATGTGTTCACATACAGAGCATTACCAGGAAGGAATATCCTTGCTGGGCGCATTTGCTAGTCTTTATTTTCAGGGCTCACTGCATCCACAGAATGGACTGTCAGGGCAGGAATATACTCTGAGCCTTCCCAAAGCTCCATTCACAGGATGCTTTAATTTTTCCCTCTGCCTCTTTATCACCATTTTCACCAGTGGTAGAACTCTGACCAGTTTCTAGAATGCTCTATGCAGGCCAACTCATCCACCCTTCCTGGGAACCCACCCAGGAGGGAGAGCAGGATGGACTGCCACAGTCCTCCTGGGAGTACCAGGGAGGAAAGTTCCCCCCTTACCAAGGATGCTGGTGGGGCAGTGTGGACCCAAACCAGTCCGGCAGGTTTGCTACCCTCTCCCACACCTGGAGACAGCCAGCATCTAGGAGCTTAGAGTCCATGGGACCATTAGGCCACATTAGGATGGAGCCGGCTGGCCACCAAGGGTGCAGCTGGAGGTCCCAGGTCTCAGGTGCAGGTAGAAGCCAGTGTTTAGATACTGGAAGATTCTTGTGAATCAGTGCAGGGATCAAGCAATTGCTGGTGCTCCCAGGCAGCCCAGTCTGTGATGAGGTCAGAAGGCCACGCCAGCCAAGGTGGACACGGGTATCTATGGAGCCACTGTGCAGATTTCAGGATCCAGAGGCCCAGCCTGGCTGCCAGAGGTGTATATATACCGGCTGTCACTTGTATTGCCCTTACTGTGCCAGACACTGTCTGAAGCATCTCTGTGATACTCCACTTCACCAGGAAGGAAGACAGCGGTACCATGATGCTGAGCTAGGGGCCCGGGATCACACAGCTGGGAAGTGACTGAGCCAGGCTGTGAGCTCCAGCTGTCACCCTGCTGGCCCTGCTCTCACTCAGACTGTCCTGCAGTGCATGGGGGCCCTGGCACCCTGGACGCCACATCCAGAGCTGTTGGCTCAGTCCTGTCCCCTTTGCTGCTGGCCTTTTAGTGCTTTGGGTCCTGAGCACCACCAAACAGGGAGCGATGGACAGAAATTAAGACTCGGCCCACTCAGCAAGATGGAGCACTGGGAGAGGACCCAGGAGTCCCGATTCCCAGAATCAAGCTCTTCGGACTGTTGCCTGTTGGTACGGTGTGAAAACCCCCTGGGGGTCCACGTATGGCCCATGTCTCTTGTGAAGAGCAATAGGTTTCTCACCTTGAGAAACATGTTTTCTCTAGCCCCTTTTCCTGGGGTCTGTGCCCCACTGCAGAGTCACCCTCAGGGAGCGGGCCCTAAAGCCATCTCTCTTTCTGACCTGTTTGCAGGGCTCTGGAGCTCACCAGTGACAAAGACGAGATCTCCTTGTTGGTGGAGCAGGAGTTCTTGAGCCTCACCAAAGAGCACCTCATCCTGGTCACAGAGAGCTCAGGGGAGCTGGAGGCACCCAGAAGCAACCCTGAGCAGCCCAGACAGCCAGCCCCTTGCCTTCTCATGCCTTCGCTGGTGGCCAGCAGCAGTGAGCACCCAGGAGCCTCCGTCATGGCCTGTGACAAGCTCCTGGAGCCTGAGGTGGCCATGTCGGTCATCGGCAGCCGGCCAGACTGCAATTCTGCCACATCTATGGTCACGGGCATCCTGCGTGCTGCCAAGGTCAAGAGTGCCAAGGGGACAGGGGACAGGAGCCGCAGCCTGGGGGCCTCCAGCTCGGAGATCAGCAAGCTCCTGGCTCAGTTCCCACTGAAGTCCACAGAAATGTCCAAGGCCCCCGACAGCAAGATGGTGTTGGAGGAGACCAGGGTCATCAGGGACTTCCTGCAGAGCAGCATGTTCAATGGCCCCGGACCCAGAGAGCCCGCGGGGCTGGGCCCGTTCCTGCTGCTGCCTCCCCCGCCTCCGCCCGTGCCTCCCAACAAACTCCCTGAGCTCCCTGCTCAGAAGAAGCAGCTCCCAGTGTTTGCCAAGATCTGCTCCAAGCCCGAGGCTGACCCCATCGTGGAGGGACAGCAACTGATGGGTGAGTGGGGCTGGGAGCAGGGCTAGGAAGCACGTTTGCTGGGAGGAGAAACTTAGCAGAAAGCCACGTGGGCTGCAGCAGGCCCACGAAGCATCGCTGTGCAAAGTGGGGCGAGGTGGCCTTGCTGACAAGCGTGGTCCCAGGGTGCAGGCTGTTTTCAGCCCCCACAGCCCTCCTCTGCCAGATGCTTATATACAGGGCACATCTCATGTAACCAAACATGGTGGCCCTGAATCCCACACACTTTTGGAAGAGGGAGAGGCCCACTTTATAACTGACTGGGTTTTTAAATCCATAGGCACCCCGAGGACATTGAAAGAAGCATTTACCCTTGCTGGGTCCAGAGTGAAAGTACAGCCAGGGGACTCTGAGCTGAATAGGAGGGAAATTTAACTGGCTTCTGATGGAGGCTCCTGTCCTGACCATGATGCCTGGTCCCCTCTCTCAGGGATAGGGGGTAAATGTGTAAACTCTCCAGGTGCAGGCAGACTGCTGACCCTGGGGTTTGTTCCCAGGGACTCCAGGGCTTTAGAATAGTGCATTCCCACTCCTAAATCGAGGAGTCCAGTCCACATCCTCCCCGGGATTGCCAGCCACCTCCCAAGCCTCCCCAAATTCCAGGATTCTGCATTTTGTGTCTGTTCTGATCCAGCTACTCAGACTGTATGGTTCCAAGAAGGAAGACTGGTGGCAGTGACACTTGCCTGCCATCAGCAGTCACTGGGAGAAAACTGGAAGAAAAACTCTCCCAGGTTGTGAGAGATGGAAAAGGAGAGATGCCTATATTGGGAGGGCCCAGATCCACCTTCCTAAGAAAACAGGGACACAGTCACCGTAGAGAACATTCTGTAGGAGCATTTTAGGAAGCTGAAAGAGGAGAGTGAAAAGGTTGGCTTGAAGCTCAACATTCAGAAAACGAAGATCATGGCATCCGGTCCCATTACTTCATGGGAAATAGATGGGGAAACAGTGGAAACAGTGTCAGTCTTTATTTTCTGGGGCTCCAAAATCACTGCAGATGCTGATTGCAGCCATGAAATTAAAAGACGCTTACTCCTTGGAAGGAAAGTTATGACCAACCTAGATAGCATCTTAAAAAGCAGAGACATTACTTTGCCAACCAAGGTCCGTTTAATCAAGGCTATGGTTTTTCCCATGGTCATGTATGGATGTGAGAGTTGGACTGTGAAGAAAGCTGATCGCGGAAGAATTGATGCTTTTGAACTGTGGTGCTGGAGAAGACTCTTGCGAGTCCCTTGGACTGCAAGGAAATCCAACCGGTCCATTCTAAAGGAGATCAGTCCTGGTTGTTCATTGGAAGGACTGATGCTAAAGCTGAAACTCCAATACTTTGGCCACCTCATGCGAAGAGTTGACTCACTGGAAAAGACTCTGATGCTGGGAGGGGTTGGGGGTAGGAGGAGACGGGGACGACAGAGAATGAGATGGCTGGATGGCATCACCGACTCGATGGACATGAGTTTGAGTAAACTCCGGGAGTTGGTGACGGACAGGGAGGCCTGGCGTGCTGTGGTTCATGGGATTGCAAAGAGTCGGATACGACTGAGTGGCTGAACTGAACTGAACTGAACTGAATTGAAGGACTCCAAACTGTGGACAGCATGCTGGACTCTGGGTCCTGGGCAGGCCTCCAGGGGTCCGGGGACTCTGGGACGATGAGCTGTGTGTGTGAGATGATGGAGCATCCCCGGAGGAGGGGACGTGCCTCCCACCTCCGGCTCCACCAGGGAGGTTTGGATGTCTGTCAGACGGGGCTGCTGGTTTGGAGACAGTTCCGTCCCACATACCTTCCCACCATTCACATGTGTGTGTGTATAGGTGTGTGAGCGAAGGTGTGAGGAGGAACTTTGCAGATGTGAGCGTATTAGAGGAAATGCAGTGTGGGCACATCTGAGCGTAACCCTGCTGTGTGTGTAGTTGTGTATGCATGTGAGCGAGCCAAGGGAATGGCAGGAAGGGATGTGTGTGTGTGTGTGTGTGTGTGTGTGTGTGTGTACACAACCTTTGGAAGAGGGAGCTTTGGAGATGAGTGAGTGGCAAGTGTGTTTCAGGTGACTGGGGTGGGGTGTGATGGCTGGTGCATGGGTCTCTGGGGAGAGGGCTATTATTAGTGGGTACCGTTATCTCAGCACTGGCTGGGGGCCACACTCTGCAACCAGAGAAGCTCTAGGAAAAGACACCAAGGACGTGTTTTGCTAAAAATGTCATTTTCTTCTGGCTCAGGCTAGAGCAGCTTTCTCCTTTGCTGGGATGGCAATAAGAGGGCAGGCCCCATCCTGTCCAGACTCAGTCCCAAGGCCATGGGCCAGTGGGACTAAGAGTTGGTGGGTCATGTCCACTCCCAGCAGGTAATGCTGGGCACAAGTCCTCTGATCCTGTTGTTACCAGCATGATCCCCTGTGCCCGCCACGTGTCCACTGCCATTTCCCAGCCAAGCTCCACGGAGACCAGGACCTCCAAGCTGGGAAAAACATGACGGTGCTGAGAGCAAGGCCCTCTTCTCTCCCTCAGCCAAGCAGTGCCTTAAAAAATTTATAAATGTATATATATTATATGCTTCCCGGGTGGCTCAGCGGTAAAGAACTGGCCTACAATACAGGAGACCCAGATGATTTGGGTTCAGTCCCTGGATAGGGAAGACCCCCCTGAAGGAGGGGATGGCAACCCACTCCAGTATTCTTGCTGGGAAAATCCCATGGACAGAGGAGCCTGGCAGGCTACAGTCCATAGGGTCACAAAGAGTCGGACACCACTGAGCATGCACGCACCATACGTTATATGTGTACACTATGGTGCATTCCCCCACCGTACTTAATTTTGTTGGAAGAAAGAGTTCCATTGCTCAAAAGGAAATACGGGTGAAAACTCACTGTTGTAGGGGGATCCCTGATAGTCCAGGCTGTGTCCTTGCACTAGGGAGACTTGGTCTATTTGGAGAGAGAGAGAGAGCTGAGCCTGGCACCGACAGCATCCAGTGACTCACTGGTGCCTCTGTGCCTTGGCCTTCAGTCACCCATAGCCCTGGGTGTGAGGCCTTGCTGAAGGCTCTCTTCCTTTTGGAATCCCTCTGGTCCTCAGACAGAAGCTGTCTCAGCCACCGTCTCCTCCCACTGTGTCCCTCTGTCACCTCACGGTCCCCATCTGCCTTGTCCCGGAGCTATTTCTGGGTCTGTCTCTCTCTCTTCCTCCTTGTTGTGAGTTCCTGCCGGGCCAAGTCTGGCTCTGACTCATCCAAGTGTCCCCAGGACTCAGGTCAGAGCCTGGTGCTGATGAGTGTGCTGAATCGCCTTGGCGACTCAGCAAGGGGAGAGTCTATGGCGAGGGACCAGCTGCGTGTTCTGTAGGAATGTGTGTTCCCCCCACTGAGCCAGGTGTGCTCCCTGAAGACGGGAACTATCCGGAGCCTTTGTGATCCAGCCTATAGACAGTGAGCAGGAAGGAAGGGAGGAAAAAGAGGGAGAAAAGAAAGCTAAAAGAAAGGAAGGAAAAGAGGGAAGAATGAAGGAAGTGGCAGGGAAGAAAGGAGGAGGGAAGAAAAGAAAGAAAAGAAGGTGAGAAAAGAGAGGGAACTAGAAGGGAGGACGTTTGGAAGGAGGAGAGGATGGGATTATGGAAGGGAGGATGGATGAGTGGATGGAAGGAAGGAAAGATGGATGGGTGTATAAAAGGATGGGTGGATGAGCTGATAGACGGAAGAAGGCAAGAATGGATGGATGCATGCATGCCTGCTGGGGAGTGTGAGACCATCATGGGCGCTGGTCAGTGAAGGCTTCAGGGACTGGACTTGGATCGAACTTGGTTGAGAGAGAGCCCAGAGTGGTGGGAGTCTCAGGTGTGCTGTGGAGGATCCATGACTTTGTCCGCAAGACCACACTCCCCCCATCCAGCACGTGGTCTTCCAGAGTCACTGACTCAGCTTCTCTCCTGCTCTAGAACGGAGCCCTGGTGCCAAGGAGCTGACCAGGGGCCGAGAGAGCCTCTTTCTCAGCCAATGGTCTCCAAGCCGGAAGGACACCTGTGGTGAGGAAGGTGGCAGTGAGCCCATGGGTTCCATGTCCATGGCTCTGCCGGCCAAGAAGCCTGCCTGGCAGGCCGAGAAGAACCTGCTCTACGAGTTCCTTGGAGCCACCAAGAACCCAAGCGGGCAGCTGAAACTTCGTGGCAAAGTGGAGGTGGACAGGCTGGAGCTGAAATGTAAGCTGACCCTGCCCAGAGAAAGTCTGTAGAGGAAGGGATTTCAGAAAGCCTCATAGACCCCTGGAGTAGCGCTGCCATCAGACTGCTGTCTCATCCATGGGCAAGTCGCTGTCTTTCCCTAGTCCTGTGAAATGGGGGAAATGGTTTTCTTCCTGTGTCATCCCCTACAGGGAAGAGCTCAAGAAATCTAGCTGACTTTCAGGGGTCCCATGGGCATTAGTGGTGATTAATTTGAATATAGCCCTGACTCAGCATGTCTTTTGTCCCCTCGAGTTGCCTGAGCCAAACCCATACTTTAAGATTATTTCTACATTGCGATTATTCACGTCTCAGCTTTCTCTCCCTCGTACATATACAACTGTTTCAGTGCAACTTTCTCCCCCCAACACAAGGTGCTAATCAGGGGACACTGATGCCCCCCTCTAACTCTTAAGCCCACAGAGAATATTATAGAAGGAAAGAATCCAGGATTCAAATCCTGGAACAACTCCATCAAATTTCATTCATTCAGACTAATTTGGGGTCTTACTGAAGGGAATTATGTAATACTTTTAAATATTTTTTAAAAATGACTCCGACGTAGATGCAACAGCTACACAAGGTCCTCGCTGTGGCCAAGTACGTGTCCCCAGCGGGGTGCTTTAACAATTTGATAAGGATGACTTCCCACAGCGTAGCAATTGTTTGAATCAAACTGGGTTTTTCCGAAGCACTTGAAGGAATATAGTTTTGCACGTAGGTGAGACAAGCTGGTTGATTGTATCTCTTGCTAAACTGCCTCCTTACTTGTGAGTCATGAAGGGGATGCTGCATGCCAGACTATGCTGGGACTCTCACCCCTTCCACGTTGGCAAGGTGTGAACTAACAGTGTTTTCCTTGAGCTTTGAAGAACCCTCTGGGAGCTTTTAAAACACCTGACCTGTGAGGACATTAACCCTGGGGTAGTACTGGTGCTGGGGCAGGCTGGCCTCTCCCTTCCTCAGTCACAAACGCTCTACCTCTCCTGTGACTTACAGGTAACCCACCTGTGACAGGGGCCGACAGGAACCACCTCAAGTACACAGGGAACGTGTTCACCCCACGCTTTGCCACCGCTTTGACCTCAGCAACCCTGAACCAGCCCCTCTGGCTCAACCTGAACTACGCACCCCCGCCCGTGTTCACAAACCCCTCCACCTTCCCCCAGTGCCAGGTGAGTGAGCGGATCCCAGCCTGGCTGTCCGGTGGTGGCCATCCAGGGAGGAGCCTGTGGCTTATAGGGAGCCTCATTCACAAAGAGCCATGGACTCGTTAGTTAGTTTCTTCATAGGGGCCCCATCAGACCAACTGCCAGGTACACATGTGCATGCACACACACGCGTGCGCACACACACACACACGTGTATATTTCTCATTTTCCTTTGTCTGGATTGCAGTTCACTCTGTGCTGTGTCTTTCAGAGCCACTTGGCTAATCCCGGCCTGTGAAGTACTCGGGCTCCCAGGACTGACCGATGGCATAGTCCTTGCTTCCCACCACCTCCTGTGGCTTGCTTTGCAGTCGGATGACATGTGTCCTGGATCACTTGGGACAGCCCCAGTTCAGGCCTTTTGTCCCAGCACAACTCTTCATTGTACTCCCTCTCACTCTCAAGTGGCCCGGTGCAGACAAATTATGTGGCCGTTGTATTTCAACGACAACCTAGCAATCTTAGCTTCTACCAGCTGAGGTGGCTTGGCACGCAGTCTTGGTCTTGGACTCAGAGCTAAGAGGCGTCAGACACAAAGGGGTGGGGGAGAAACACTTGCAAGTTTGGCAGTTTTACTCACACAGCTTATTTACTCCGGGAAAATGTAGTTCCTTTAGTTCGTCTATTTAACTTAATCTCCTGTAAGAGCTGCCACCCACTGGGTAGAGAGATGAAAAAAAATCAAATAAATGTCCATTCTGATTTAAACCATAGTCCGAACCAAGAGCTTAAATAGTCCTTCTAGGCAGTGCTCAGCTCCTCCAGGACAGGTGCTCAGCGCCTAAGATTACTGTCTTCTGTCCCCTCCCTGGCTGCTTGCCAGATGGCGTGCAGGTGGACAGAAGGACCAGGCCCCTGGGAGCCTGCAGGCCCAGCCCAGCCTGGCCAAGCCCAGGGAGGGCAAAGAGAGAAGGAAATCCAACCTGAAGATCGGCTTGTCCTGCCCCTGTGCCCCTCCCGCTTCCACTGCCCCTGGGCTCCCAGTGGTATTTCCTCCTCCTCGACAGCAGCAGGCTTATCCTGCACGAGGGGTGGGTCTTCTGTACTCCGTGTGAAGCCCCTCTGAGCTGGCCCCCTGGACTTAGCCCCTGATTCTTAAAACAGGAACTGAGGTAAAGGGGTTTAGCATGGTCTCTCTCTTTTTCTCCAAAGTTTTGTTTTCAAGTCTTCTTTTGGTTTGCCAAAGAGAGCCAGTGGCCACCCTCTTTCTCAAGCCCCACCTTTGAGGTGAGACGGCGTAAGGAAGCGTGACCCATGGGAAAAGCCCAGGTGCATCTGTCCTGAATCTACCACCTGCTCTTCTGGAGAAATACCCTGTTCACAGCCTCATTTGTTCACCAGCTCCTTCACTGAGGTTCCTCCACCCTTGCCCACTCGTCACTGAGTCATTTATCACCTACTCCCCGATGTACTCATTTGTATTTATTTTCTCATTTAAATAATTTAAAAATAAACAGCTCCTTGCTTCACACTGACTGCAGGCTGGGGATTCCAAGGTGACTAGGAAGCTCAGAGTCCAGTACGAGTCAGGGACAAATCCAAGGCCAGCACGGTGTGTCCCCCCACCTCTGAGAGAGAAACAATTGCATAATTTTATTTAGTGTAAATTGATTCACTGTCAGATGCACTCACTCAAGGGGCACACCAGGTAAAGCTAATTTGCAGTGGTTTGTTTTGTAAAGAGGGGACAGTGTCTCTCTGCTATGTCTCTGACTTGACTTTTGGCATGGGTGAGATTTGGAAGTATTCTAGCATGATGAAGGTCCTTTGTCTTCAGAGATGCTGGTGTTTGCATCACAAGGCTGACTCTGAGATTCCTGGGCCTCTGGGCAGAAAGGCCCTGGCTGGTAGGGCCCCTTGCTCCTTTGCAGCAGTTTAGACACTGATTGAGCCCAGCCGAAGTCACCTGTACACGCCAACCCTCCCAAGGGTAACAACAGACAGCGTGACTTGCCTTTTCCCAGCATCTCGTGACTTCATGATACCAACCGTTTCAAGACGGCTGATCAAGGGGCTGATGAGATAAAAAGAAGGCAGGTTTTAGAATCATCAGAATTGGATTTAAGGGAATTGTGCTACTTTCGAGCTGTGTGGCCTTGGGCAAGTTAGCCGAATGTTCTGAGCCCTGGTCTCCTCACCTATGAAATGGCCTCAGAATAATTATAGCGGCAGCAAATACTTGAGTCAATGGTAAGGTTAATTGAGTCCATGGATGGGAAAGGGCTTTGTAAAATCTCAAGTACGATGCAGATGTTAGTTCTTATTGTTATTCAGCCCTGATCTTCCTGGGACACGGGGTCAGGGAGGTCTGCAGACCTTGAGAAGGCACAGGAGAAACAGGGGACAGTCTATCCCAGTCTCTTTCTCCTGCTTGACGTTAGGAATAAAGATGAGGTCCCAAATCCAATTTACTCAGAGCTTTGCAGTGGACGGACGAAGAGCTGTGGAAGACTAAGTCCCCAGCACCCAGAAGCTCCACAGAGAATCCAGGGCTGCTTGGCACAAAGGAACTCTGCTCCCAATTAAGGAGGGCGGGCACATGTGAAGAGGTCACGGCCTCAAGCAAAGAGGAATGGATGTGTATTTCCCCTTTGCTTGTGATTTCACAGAAGTGCAATTTGAACAACTAGAAATCCCCTTCAAGTCATTGAGAGTGGCTCATACTGATGAATACGGCATCGTCTCCTGAAAACCCACCCCACGATGGAGCAGGGACGGGCGGCTCACATATCCTAAGGGTCGCCTCGCCCAGGCAGGCGTGGGGAGGACGGAGGCCCAGGAGAGTTGGCTGTGGAAGGCAGGGCCGAGCGCTGATGGGGAGGTGGTGAAACAAGAGGGGCACTTAGAACGTGGCCTTGGAGCCCACTGAGGCCTGGGCACAGGCAGGACAGCCCCATCGGCTGACTTCCCTGCCCCAGTTCAGCCCGGGGTCACAGGCTGGTTGTGGGGGTAAGTGGGGCTGCCCTGGGGCCTTAGGGCTGGAAGAAAAGGCAAGCCCGTGCACTGGATTCAAACGATGAAGGGGTTGGCGGATGTGGGAGAGGCCTGGCCACGTCAAGTGCAGGTGCGTGGAAGCAGAGAGCAAGGAAGGCCCTGAGAGGACATGCGCCCTAGGAGTGCAGGGGCCTTCCCCAGAACCCACATCACGGATTTGGAGCCTTTTATGAGCAGTCCAGGGGCTCTGAGGAAGACATCGAGGGCAGTTCGGCCATCAGCGCTTTGATGACTGGCTCAGCTGAGTGCGTGATGGAGGCAGCATCTCTGGTGTGGAATCTTCTGGAAAGACATATTCTGGTCTGAGGGGTGCTTTGGGTTTTGAGCCGCATCTTATGGATTAACTCTGGATTGGCGGGTAGGGGCAGCCTGGGCCTGAACGAGTCTTGAGCCGACCCCACCCATAGCAGCAGTTCTGCTCCGTGTGTGTGTGTGTGTGTGTGTATGCACTTGGACACCTAAGGCCACTCTGGGCAGAGTTGTGAATAAAATTTTTACTTACCATTGGGCTGAGCTGCCAGGCAACCTCTTCAAGTGGCGGGAGCAGTGGGGATGGGGGGCAGACCGTGAGAGACGGTAAAGGTACCGAGCACTTGCAGAATCCTTACTACATGCTGGGTACTATTCTGGGCCCTTTAGGTGGATTAGCTCGTGTATCTTCACGGCAGTCTTTATCATCAGGTACAGACACAGGTATGCAAGTGGGCAGATAGACACCCAGCAACAGAGATCCAGACTAACACACCTGGGTTCACAGTCGCACGTTTGTACACAGAAACACACGGCTGCAGACACAAATGGATGCACACAGGCCAGTGTGTTTAAATAAACATGAGGCAAACTAGCACACACAACACAGCCAGCCTCAGGCGAAGGGCTCTTAGAAAAGGAGCATAGACACCAACAGAGGTAATCTGGCTACCTTCAGCGGCTTTGCAGGCTTAAACACACATACCTTTAGAGACAAGGGAAAAGAAGCTCAGAGAGGTGAAGTGATTTGCCCAAGGTCACACAGCCTAAGGAGCAGATCTGGATTTCAAAAGACAGGCAGGTCCCTGAAGCTCACGTCTTAAATATGCAATCAAAATGCTGTGAATCCTGCTAACCAGGGGTTCCCTGTGTGGTGTGAGGCATGCCAGCTCAACCTGATTCCAGCTGGACTAAGCAGCTGCGGGGGGGCAGGGTGGGGGGGCGGTCTGGACAGCAGTATGGTGGGATGGACTCTGCTGTGTCTGGAGACCCAGGCAAGGGAGCTGGAAGCTGAGTTGAGTGGCTGCCATTCTCTGGCGGGGAGCCTATCACCCCATGGCACTGAGTCCCTCCTCTCTCCCCCCAGGGCCTGTACCCTCAGCGGGCAGCCAGGATGCCCTACCAGCAGACCCTGCACCCCCAGCTGGGGTGTTACTCCAGACAGGTGAGTTGATGACCTCCTCACCTCTGTCCCAGCCCATGGAGGCCTTCAAGTCAGAAGGATGCCTGTCCCCTTGCCTTTGACCAGCTGGTCACCAGCCATGCTTTCCGGCCCACCTTTGACCCCAGAGTACAGATACAAACACCAAAATGCATGCGGCCACAAAGCAGTGTTCCCAGGAGACAACGCCGGCTGGCACTTGCAGAGCCCTTCCTGTGCACCAGGCCCTTTTCTAAGGGCCTCACCTGCATTCGTTTAATCTTCAGACCCACCCTATGAGTAGAGTCAAGATGAGGAGACGAGACACAGAGAGAGGAAGTAATTTGCTGAGGTTATGATGTTAACACATAAGTTAGCTTTAGCTGTGGCAACGGACAGCCTCAGTGTCTCAGAGACGCTAAGCAATACAATGTTTAATTTTTACCCAAAGGTCTACAGGTTGACTGAGCTGCGCTGGGGTTGGGTTCAAGTCTTTTTTAAGTGTCCCCCTTCTGGGCCCAGGCTGAAGATCGCTTCTGCTCCTGCCATGCTGGATGGCAGGAGTGTGGGAGGGCTCAGACCTGGGATGTGGTCATGTTCGCCCACCTTCCACCGGCCCGGGCAGACCACACGGCCTGGGCTGGGAGTCATAGCCCTCCCACGGTTTCCTCAGTTAAAATACAAGACACCCAGTTAAACTGAAATCCAGGTAAATGGTGAATAAAATTTTAGTAGAGCTATGTCCCAAATACTGCATGGACCATACTTAAACTAAAAAAATTTTGCTGTTATCTTAAATTCAGATTTAACTGGGTGTTACCTGTTTTTGTTAGCTAAATCTGCACCCCCTACTCCCATGGGTAGGTCGGGGGTCGACATCTGCTTGGCAGTAACACAATGGCAGATTGGGGTTTGACCTTGAGCCGGCTGGCTTCAGGGCCCATGTTCCCAGTAACTATGGCTTACTGCCTCTTGTACACAGATTCGAGAAAATGTAGTATCAAAGTGAAGCAGCAGAGGAACTTCCCTGGCAGTCCGGTGGTTAAGACTTCACCTTCCAATGCAGGGGATGTGAGTTCAATTCCCGGTCCAGGAGCTAAGATCTCACATGCCTTGTGGCCAAAAAAAAATAAAATAAAATAAACAGACACAATATTGTAACAAAATCAATAAAGACTTTAAAAATGGCCAACATCAAAAAGATCTTTAAAAAAAAATCAAGCATCAGAGATGAAAATACAAACACGCACCCAGACACAAATAAAGATGTGTTTATATACATGCCACTGGACTGGATGTGCGTGGGCCTGAGCACACACAGGCAACACAAAACAGCACTTCCGGAGAGGCTGAGTATCTTGGATCAGGGGTGGGGTGTGAGGAGAAGAGCTGAGAACAGGCTCCATTCTCAGCCTGGCCTTGCACACTGCCCCCCGCAACATGCACACCCAGGGGAACAGAGCCCACCCCCAAACCCACGGACTCCTCGGCCTCTCCTCTCTCCCCAGGTAGCCATACCCTTTCTCTTCAAGCTGCACTTCTGCCCTGAAGGATGTTAGAATGTTCTAGAAGATAGAGAAGGGACTATAAGTATGGGTCACTTCATCACGTGGGCCAGGGCTGCTCTTTCAGCAGTAGGAGTTTTGCATCCTGAGCTGAAGTTGCGAGGGGTGGCAGTCAGGCTCACAGAATCCCAATTTCATCCCCTCCACCCCACGAGCAGCGATTCCGTCCACCTAGCTCCTCAGTGAAGGCTTTTAGACGAAGTTGCGCGTGTGCATGTGTTTGAACTAGCAGCGTTAAAAACCTGGAATAAGGTTTTAAACACCTTAGAGGCGATCACTGGGACTGGTTTCCTGGGTGTCCTTCCAGCGACACCTGTTTATACAAGTGTTTCTGTATGAGCGTGGCATTCTGGGCACCCTGCTCTATCATTGCTTTCGTCAGCAAAGAGTGTGCCTTGGAGATGGTTCCAGAGCCCTCTACACAGCTCTGGTTTATGGCTGCTATCAGTGACATGCAGCTAGGGTGCGGTTTTGAGTAAAGCTTGTGTCAGCTCTAAGACCTGCATCTTCTTTTTTATGTCTGTTTCCTCTCAGGTCCAGGTTTGGGACTCCCACCCCCTACACTGGAAAAACCAGTTTTGTTTTGTTTTTTTCCTGCCATGCTGACCCTTGGGTGTCTGTCCTGGGAGGTCCCTTCCTGGGTTCTCTCTGTGAGCTCTTGGCACTTTATGACCTTCAGCTCATCCTCTTGGGGGTTTGGCACCCACATCCAGCATCACCAGATCCTATCTGTCCACTTGGGGAAGGATGGGGAGGGCCAGGAGGGCTGCATCCAGACTTCTAGAAAGAGCGAGCACAGTGGTGCCATCAAGGGACTCCAGGACTCTGACAAAACTCGGACACTTGAAACACTTACCAAGCAAGTTACTTAACTTCTCTGAGCTTCGGTTTCCTGGTACCTAAAACGCGAATCCTAATGGTCCTACCTCATGCAGGCTGTTTGGAGTTTAAATGAGAGAATCCACATGAAGGGCCTGGCACACCCTTACTATCACTTAATGACCACTAGGCTTTGTCATCTTTTTAAGTTAGATAAGGGTGTGCAGGGTGAGAGCGGGCAGTCAGTATGCTGAGCAGCTGAGAAGCATGGACCCCACTCTTGCTATGAAAGTGGAAATCCAAGAATTTCCCCTCGTTTTGACCGAAACACACAGGAAGATGGATATCAACTCCACGTAAGACATTTGGAGCTGTCCACTCCTCTTTCTTTCTTTTTTTTTTTTTTTTACTTATTCACTTAACACATGTTTACTGAGCAGCTGCCATGTGACAGGCGCAGTCTTAAGGCTGAGGATAAATCAGTAAATAAGACAGATGGGGCCCCTGCCTTACCAAGAAAACAGTGGGAGCCCTGCTTCTTGGTGAGTCTGATCCGGGTGGTCTCAGAAACCCAGTGAGTTCCTACTTTTCTCTAGGGTTTGAGCTGAATCCCATTTTCCTTCTGTGGCCTTTCTCTTGCACTCACACTGTCCAATAATGTAACCAGCAGCCATGTGTGGTTATTTAAGTTGAAACCAACTAAAATTAAGTAAAATTTAAAATTCAGTCCCACTAGCCCCATTTCAAGTGCTCAGCAGCCACATTTATGTCTGGTGGGTACCATATTGGGTGGTACCCAGTGGAGACCCAGAAGATTTCCATCCTCCATCATGAGAATTTCCACTGGGCAGGGCTGTCTCAGACTTGGGGGTCTGTTGAGATCCTGAGCTAGAAGCCAGGGATGTACGCATCTCCACAGCCTTGACTGAGATTGTAAACGACAATGAACCAGGGGTTTTTGAGATGTTATTGACTGAGAGAAAGTTAGGGGACAGGGAAGAGAAATGATAATGGAAATAATATTCATTTGTTATGTGCCAGTCTCTCTACTTATATCAACTGACTCAGTCCCCATACTAATGGACATAGTGTTTGCCCATTTTATGGATCAAGAAACTGAGGCTCAGATAAATTAAATACCTTGCTGGTCTCCCATAAAGGAGCTGAGCCCTGTGCTTTTCCCAGTCCAGCACATTGTCTTCTGTATGCCCCACAGAGACTGGGGCCACAGGGGCTGAGCGGTGGGACCTGGGGTTTGGGTTAGGGCTGGGGGACCGTGAGGTTTAGAGGCAGCAGGCTCTGCTGGCCTCAGCGCCTCTCTCCTCTCTGCCCTGCAGGTGACGCCATACAACCCCCAGCAGATGGGACAACAGATTTTCCACTCTTCCTACACCCCCCTGATGAGCTACATTCCTTTTGTCCAGCCCAACTATCCGTACCCTCAGAGGACACCTCAGAAGCTGGCCAGCAATCCCCGAGACCCTTCCCCCATGGCAGGAGACGGGCCACAGTACCTCTTCCCCCCAGCATATGGGTGAGTCTTCAGCCCGTGCCGGAAGCCCACCTGTCTTCCTGAAAGCTGCTGGAGAGGGGAGGTGGGCGCTCTGGGCCCCACCGGTGCTTCCTTGTTATGTATGTTCCCTGGCAGGGAGGAGGGGAGACCCCAGGCCTGTGTTCAGAGGCTGCGTGTGTGCTGGATGGACCAGCTGTGGAGGTGAGGCTGGTGGGCCCCCTTCGGGTCCCAGTTCGGGGCCGGAGTCCTGAGTCTGGTGCAGAAAGGCAGCTGTGTGTCAGTGGCAGAGGGACACGCTGCCCGCGGCAGGTGGCAGGTGGTGGAACTGGATGCATGTGCTTTTCCCCGTCTGCCTGGTGTCCAGCGGGCTGCAGCCAGGAAATCTTATAGCTCTTTCCCCACTTATCACGTCCTGAGCTCCTCTCCAACAGCCCCGTGAGTTCACAAGTGGCCCTGCTGAAGCTTCTCCCACAGCTTATCGGACTGCTCACACTTTCCCCCCAAACTACCCCAAACAGCAGAGCAGAGGGGCTTAGCGGCCAAGAGCCAATACAAACTCAACCTTTTTCGCAGACAGTTCCACACAAACTTTACGTGCCGGTCAGTAAGAAATGTGCGTTTGTTGTTTTAATACAACACAGCTGCTCATTTCCGCCCACCGAACCTTCACTTCCGTGAGGCAGGTGGGGCCGGGTCAGTTCTGAGACTCCAAGAGTCCTGGGCGCCCCCCGAGGAACGTGTGTCCCACTGCGAGAACCTCCCTTTGCAGAGTTAGGGCCAGACTCCCCAACCTGACAAGGATCCCCTTCCTCCCCCTCACTGCCCCTCCGCGGCTGTTCCCCAGACTCTGATGCTTTCAGTCAGTGTTCCCCCTGAACTCCTGTTGTAGAGGATGAATCCTGGACAGAGGTTTCCGTGGTCAGATCTGTTTGGGATAAGGAAGGTAGAAACAAAGCTAAACGATTTCTCAACTGTTGGGATTCACAGATCACTTAATTTACCAGGGTGCATGGAGCGCATTCAACAAGGTGATGGCCAGTCGTGTCAGTTGAGCAGAAAACCCATGACCGTGACCTCTCATTCCTTTCTTCTCGTTCTTCCCTCCACCCTTCCCTCCCCTTTCTCACATCACAGTGTGTTCAACCAACACGCCCGGGAAAGCGCTGTGCCGGTTGATGCACGTAGTGATGATGAACTTAGCCCGTGGGGCCCCGTCGATGAATGGGACGTGGCTCGTTCCTTCAGAGACGAGAGCGGACAAGAACAGGTGCAGTGATGTTAGTGCCATGACAAAGGGCCATCCAAGGGGCCCAGTGAGGGCTACAGGATGGAGAGGAGGCAGCAGCCTGGGGAAGCAGGCCCTCGGGTGGGAGGTTGCATGGCAGACTTGAGACCTGGGGAAAAAGGCACCTGGTTGAGGAATGAGATTTACCCCTTGAATGAGATGGAAAATAGGAACGGGAAGGCCGGAATTGGATTATTAAAAGCTCTGACTGCTGGGCCTGGGGGTCCGATGCAGAGCTGTGAATGCTGGAATGAATTGATGGGCCAGAGGGGAGAGACGGGGGAAGAGAGATGACTACAGGGTCTGTAAGAGAGGTGAGAGTAGATGAGATTGCAAAGCGCGGACAGCCCGCCTGTGGGCCGGCAGATGCCGCTTCCATGCTGCAACTCTGAGCTCAGGGAGGAGAGACCCACTGCAGAACCGCCAAGCAGCGGCATGGCCCCACATTCTCGCTGGTCAGCTCTTGGCAAGCGCTGGTAGGGAGCAGAAAGAGGGAGGGTGGAGCCCTGGTCTCGAGCTGTCTTCAGAGAGACAGGAAAGAGGGGAGACTGAGGAAGGAGCAGCCTGAGAAGTGGGCAGGGGCCGGGGAGCCATCTGGGGACCTTGTGGGCAAAGGAGAGAAAAGGGAGGCGCGGCGGTCAGCAGGCTGGAGGGGTGGCCTGAGAGGTTGGCTGGAAAGACCAGGACAGTGGGGTCAGGAAGGTGAGGTGGGGAGTGCAGGCCTGCACCCCTCAAAGGGATGGTTCATTTATTCAAAAAACTATCTGTGGCCTCCTCCGTGTGCCTGGCTGGCTCTAGGCATGGGTTACAAGAGTGAACCAGACAAGCGTGTCTCCTTCTGTCATTCCAGGAGGATCAATAGACAATGCAGAAATAAACACGCTTCATACATGTCAGGTGCAGGGAGAAGGGGGAGATCTGATTGAGACGAGAGGATGAGCCATGTGTATATACAGTTGATGAGCACTCAGGGCAGAAAGGATGGAAAGTGCAGTGGCCGTGAGATGGGAAATGTAGCTGGAACACAATTGGTGGAGGAGAGCGGGGGGGGGGGGGCAGGTTTGAACTCAGCGTAGTGGCAGGCCCAGACTACAGAGGGTCTGCGAGGCCAGGCAGGAAAGAGATGTGGGCGGCCGCGAATGTTCCGATTCTGATTCTCTGTGCGAAAAGGTGACATGGGCCGGTGCACAGAGAGAGCGCCGTGGAGGAAGAGCTGATGGAGGGGACCAGGCTGGGCGCCTTTTCAGCTGCCCAGGCAAGACACGCTGGTGGCGCAGACTAGGCAGTGACCCTGGAAAGGAGGCGAGAAAAATCTGGAACGTTTATTTTCTTGGTAGAATTGATGGGACTTGATGGTTGGATGTGGAATAAGGAAAAGAGGGGAGTCAAGTGTGAATCCTGGTTTTGTTTGTTTGTTACAACTGAGCTATTTTACTTATTTTTAATTGGTGGAAAATTGCTTTACAATTTTGTGTTGGTTTCTGCTGTACACCAACACGAATCAGTCATGCTTTTATATATGTGTGTCCACATCCATGTGTGTATCTGCACCCTTTCCCTCCCTCTCTCCCCTCTCCCCGCCTCACCTCACCCCTCATCACAGAGCTCCAGGCGGGGCTCCCTTTGTTATTTAGCCACTTCCCGTTGTTTCCTTTCACATGATAGTGAGCAAGTAGCTTAGGTTTTTGACGTGAGTGGATAGGTGGCAGTAGCAAAGTCCAGATGATGAGAGCACAGGCCCCTTGATCAGGAAGTTGGTTTCTGCATGTGTGAACTTTTTCATAATAATTTTATTTCTGTGTGTGTCTATCTTTGGCTGTGCTGGGTCACCCTTGCTGCACGGGCTTTTTGTCTAGTTGTGGCGCATAGGTTTTTCATTGTGGTGACTTCTCCTGTTGAACAGCACAGACTCTAGGTGCAGGGCTTCAGTAGCTCACAGCCAGTGGCTCCCCTGAACCACCAGGGAAGCGCTGCTTATGTGAAATTTGAGATGCCCGTTATTTACAGGAGTGGATCTGTCGATGGGCAGGGGGGTGTCTGAGTCTGAGGTTCCGGGGAGAAGTGGTGGCTGAGAATATAAGTTTGGGGATCATTAGCATATAGATGGTGTTGAGAAGCGTGGGTTGGGACAAAATCACCTGGGAACGCATGTACAAAGAGAAGAGAGGCCCAAGGACTGAACCCTGGGCCTCCCAATATGGAGAGGGGTTATGCAGATGGAGAGGCACAAGCAAAGGATCTAAGAGATGGGAGGAGGAGAGGAAAGTGTGAGGTGGAGGGAGCCAGAGGAAGAGACTGAGGGGTGACAGTATGGCAAGAAAACCCGGGCCCCGCAGGGTGGGGCACAGGGAGCCTTGGGCTCGGATGTGGCGTTGGGGGTTACTTGTCATGCTGGATAGAATAAGGTCCGGAAGACGCTCTCCTGGGCAGGGAGGGGTACAAGGGCCTACGTGGAGAGAGTTCAGTTTGGGAGACAAGGAGGGTCAGTGTTTCCTCTGGTTCAGGAGCAAAGAAGAGAACCAAGAGACCAAACTATATTGTGGTGGGAGAGGAAGGAGCAGGTGGCCTCGGTGGTCTCAGGGAAGGAGGAGGGGAGCCCTCCCTAACCTCTGCTAAGTCCAGGATCACCATACAATGTATCTTTCAAGCAGTAATAAGCTTAAGAGTCAAAAGAATGCAAATAATAACTGCACTGGAATGCCAGTGGAGAAACTGTCCCAGGCAAACCAAGACCTTTCAGTGGTGCTCGAGAGGCAGTTCAAGCTCCTCCTCCTCCTCCAGGAAGCACTCCTGGATAACTGTAGTCCACATGGATTAGCCCTCTTCCTGGCTTTCCAGGGTACATCCTGTCCAGACTGTGCCCTTGGCAGCTGACCCCATCAGACCTTTTCAGCCGGAAGGGCTCAGATGTGTAGGGTGTGGCAATGGATATGAGGTGTGTTATAACTAATTTATTGCTGGTAATTATTAAATACTCAAGTATGGGTTATGGCCTTTATTTTACAAACCAAAGTGGAATTCAGAGTATCCTTACAGTAGCATCACTTCCAATAATTTATTTTCCAATATGATTTTTGAAAAAGAGAAAAAGAAATGAGGTCACCACTGACATTAATTGCTTATCCGGCACCCTACCTCGTGCCAGGTCCTGGACTGGCTGCTGAGTGTAGAATGGTGAACAGTCCAGACCGTGTCCCTGTTCTCAGAAAATTTATTTTAGTGAGAAGGGAAGGGATGCGGACAACCCAGATCCTTGGTTGTCCGTGGCTGCTCACTGTGAGCGACGGATCCCGATACCAGCTGAGGCATTACAGATTAATGCGCTGGTTTGTCCCCATTGCTTCTCCCCTCTCTGCCCCCCGCTCCTTTTTTGTTTCATCAATTCATGGGAGGGTGCCGTGAACGTGAGCATCTTCTGTAATACGCATCTGCCCAGCTGAAAAGCGACTGAGAATCCCTGGATTAGGCTAAATCTAGCCATTTGCTCTGCTGTGATTTGTCTTGAGCTCTGTTCCATTCATTCAAAGTATCCTAGCAGATGGGGAAAGAAATTGCAATAGGATACCAGAAGTGTGAGTAAATGATTCCATCTGGAGAGGCCAGCAAAGTCTTCACAGAGAAGATGGCTTTTGAACTCTCTTTCGAAGTATGACTAGCAGTATGCCAGGGAGAAAAGGCAGAAGAGTATGTATTTCTGTTCTTGGAGGTCGAGGCTCAGGTCTTCTCGGCTCTTCCTTCCCTGGGGGTCTGGCAAAGCTACGGGCAGTCAGGGGTGCCTCCGTGCTTTCTTGCCAGATTGGGGTTGAAATGCAGAGCCTGATTGAGCCTGGTGCTGAGAAGGGGATCAGGAACCCTGGAGTGGTTGGATTCTGAAATCTCACCCTGGGACGTGGGTCTGAGTTCTCTGATGTTGTGAAATTTCTCGAGGGACACACAAGATCCTCTAAGGCAGGTGCAGGGGCCATAGGCCCACAAGTAAGATACTCCAATCCAGAGAGGCTTCCTAGTCTGTGGTCCTGGATATGGAGAAAGTATAGTCTGGACAGAGTACTCACAGGCTGCCAGGGCCTTCCTGACCTAAGGGAGTGGCAGAAAAACCTCTTTATTGTCTTCCAATAATATCATTTCAATATGTTATTATCTCAGAGCCACAGCTTTTTGTAACTGCTAAAGCTTTCAGTCTCTAAGCACGTCATGATCTTCCCAGTCTGTGACAGCCCCAAATTAACATATTACCTTCCCTAATATCATCACCAACATCAGGAATCCCGTCACAGTGCCTTCTCTTTTAATTTTTAAAATGTGCTTGCCTGGGCCGGGTCTTCGTTGTGACACGCAGGCAGGAACTTCATTGCCCCACGTAGGCTCTTTCGTTGCAGCATGCAAACTCTTACTGTGGCACATGGGATCTAGTTCCTTGACCAGAGATTGAACCCGGGCCCCTCCACTGGGAAGGTGGTGTCTTAACCACTGGACCACCAGGGAAGTCCCATCATGATGCCCTTTTCTTCCTCCTCCAGGTTCGGCTCAGCGTCTGGTGGGCCCCTCATGAACAGCCCCTACTTTTCCTCCAGTGGGAATGGCATACATTTTTAGATTTCCTTCTTCCCTCCCTCCTCCCACCTTAGCCCCTGGAGCAGGGCTAAGGGCTCTGGAATTCTGGATTCTGCAGCAGCTTGGTATGAAGTTTGGAAAGCCAAGGTTCTGACCAGGTCACAGACAGAAAACAGCAAGGCCAGACGCATCTATGGACCAACACTCATACACGCGCACAGTCCGCCCTCACGCAAAGTGCAGACCATGCACTCCCCCCTTGGATTCATACGCACTTGCTCATCCACATATGCATCTGTATTTAGCTAACATGAGTGATTTTTGTTTTTGTTGTTGTTGGTAAAATAGAAGTAAGACACTTAATTTTATTAAGTTTGTATTTTCCGATAAAAGTATGAGCTGCTTGACATAGAGTGTGCCTGTTTACTTTCTGTAATGCTCTGTGTAATCATCACTGCTCTTTCCCCCGCCGCCCACCCCGGGAGACTCAGAGTTTACTGAAGACATGGGCTGCCATCCTCCAAGTGCTTCTCTGTAAGTGAGGGACCCCAGGGATTGCATACTTGAGGGCTTACCTATTGTGTGATCCACTCGCCTCTCAACAGCCCAGTTTAAGCATCTCAGGAATGGATGAAGGAGAAGGGCATCCTACTGCCCTGTCCAGGGACCACTTACAGAAAAGGCTCTCTTGGACACGAGATGGGAAAATGTGTCCTGAAAATCAGTTCTGAAAGTAATCCTGAATAGCGTGATAGACAAGATGATATCTGATGATTGTAGATCAGTGCTGAACTAGAGGTCAGTCTCAGAACTGCCCCTCATGGTAATGTCCCTGGATCATTCTCAGTCCCTGTTATCAGGGACACTGAGAGCATCTTGACCACGTGGATGGAAGGCACAAATCTGAGAAAAGGAGGGGGCCCGAGTCAGAGACACGAATTCACTTTAACTCTCCTATTCGATACCCTTGGCAGGTACCACTAGGCTGTTCCTCTGAGCTGGGACAAAGCCACAGGACCATTCTCCTTGTGGTGGTCCAGGCAGCCATCACTGATCAGGGATGGTCTATGAAATGAACTATCCTTTGGCAAACCATCATAAGATGAAATTAAACAGAGGGTTAATGTAAGGACCTCCCTCTCTTGGGTTCAAAAATTGATCCATGTACATGCAGATGGACCAACACTGTCAGCTCTAAGTTGCCCTGTTACCAGTCCTAATACTCACCTGAGAGTTTGACCTCACCTCGGCTGAGGTCAGTGAGGGCCAGGTCTGGGGGACGTTAAGAGTCCAGTCCCGATTGCAGTGAGAGGCTAGGGATATGCAAGTCACCAGTGTCTCAGGATGCGCTTAAGTCCAGGATTCACAAGAGCATTCCTCTTGCCTTCACTGTGTGACACAGCTGACCTTTCTTCCTGGGTCCCTGGAAATCAATTTCTTTTCCAGGCACTACTCAGCAACTAAATAACGGTAATAACGAGGAGACTAAGAACATTTATACCAACTCCATTCTCAATGAAACTAAGAGAAGCCAGCAATTTTATCTGCTATGTACAAAGGCAAAAGTAGGATAGAGTAATGGTGAATGCCTTAGCAGAGGAGCGAAAGATCAAGTTGAAATGCCTGCCAATCAACAAGAAGCAAACCATTTCCCCCTGCTGAGCCTGAATAGAGATGAAAGCAAGGGGTTGATATGTAATAAGAGGTATATCTTATCCTGGCCGCACAAAGCCAGGGGCCAGACAGTTCTATAGGAGACAGGAGGCACTTTTTCTGGAGAAACATACAGTGCATACGTAAGGATCGTGGAGGTGAGGGTGCAGATAGAAAACGGGCATTAGGTGAAATGCAAAGCCACAGCCGAAGCCAGCAGCTGGACTTTACCCAAGAGTCAGGGATTGGAGAGTTCTCTGAAGAAACTGAAATGCCCCATAGGCACTTGGAAGTACCAGTGAAAACTACCCCGTGATTATGCTCGTTCACAAAGAGCTTCCAATCAACTTTTAGGGTCTTAATGTTTAACAGAAACAAATAATCTCCACCAAGAAAGACAAAGGTAAGGGAGTTCCCTGGTTTCATAGTGGTTAGAATTCTGGGATTTGAGACCCCAAAAGCCACCCCTCACTAAAAAATGTACAAAGAACTAAAAAGAAAAAGGATAGCATTCTCAGGGAGGTAAGAGAAGACAGTATATTTTAAAAATAAGGACAATATGCCGTATGATTATTTTTAAAAATCGGAACAAGAAAGTGCTTCTGAAATTAAAACAGTGATAGCTGATTTAATTTTTTCAGTGGAAAGGGTTGGAAGCTAGCATCAGAGAGATCTTCCGGAAAGGAGAATATTTTAAAGCATACAGTGATGAATTATAGGAGATAAAAGGTAAGAAAATGAGAAGCCCAGTCAGGAGACCAAGTACCTGGCGCACAGGAGTTCTAGGCAGACCAATGTAAAGAGAGGGGAGGGAAGTATCCATAGGAATACAAAAGAAAATCCCCCAGATTGAATGGCCCAGACTTGTGCTCAGCGAAATGAATTAAAAAGATCTACATCAAGCCACATCATTGTGAAATTTCAGCATATCAAGGATAAAGACCAAAATCCTAAGGTTTTCAGAAAATCCTACTCACATACAAATGTTCATAAATGAGAATGGTCTCATATTTCTCAGCAGTAACATTAGAAGAGCACGGGACAAAGCTGTCACCAGTTAGATTTTCTTTTTTTTTTTTTGTCACTGAATTTTACACTTTTAAAAATATTGGCGTAGAATTGCTTCACAATGTGGTATCCATTTCTGCTGTACAACAAAGTGAATCAGCTATATGTATACATATATCCCTTCCCCTTAAGCCTCCCTCCTACTCACCCCACCAAATCCCACCCCTCTGGGTCATCACAGAGCACCAAACTGAGCTCCCTGGCTTATATAGCAGCCTCCAACTAGCCATTTTGCACATACGGGGTGTCTATGTCAACGCTGCTCTCTCAATGCATCCTACCCTCTCTTTCCCCATCCCCTCTCCTCCGTGTCCACATGTCCATTCTCACATGGAAATGACTTTTAATGGAAATTCGAAAACTAGATTCTCACCCCTGGAGGTAGAATGATGGTGTCTTCAGATATGCAGAGCCTCAAAAACTTAGCCTCCTTGAACCTTTGTCAGGAAGCTCTGTGCCCCACTAAGACAAGTGGGTAAACCAGAAGACGTGGAATAGAGAAAACAGGTGCCCTCAGTGGGAGGGAGGCTGAGGACATTCCTGGGATGATGAAAGAAGAAGATCGTAGCTCAAGAACCATGAAGCAAAACCTGCAAAGCCACAGCATTGCCAGCCCAGAGTAGAGCAGGAAATTGGAGGCCCCTGGTAAGAGGTGTGTTGGTAGTGGCGGTAGGAGTGGGTGGCTGTGCGGGGCTAGAGGGAAAGAAGATGACTGATCATTCTGACAGAGTTGACTGTGTGGAAAATTGTTTTGAGAACTGTTTTATAGCGGTTTGTGGGGGAGGGAAGATTTAGCTATAAATTCAAATAAGAAATGAAACAATTGTTATTAACTCAGCAGTGAACAATATTTACGTGATCATCATAATAAAAAACCAAATATGGATTTAACCAAAATTAGTGTGATAACTCTGGTGGGAGGATAGAGGTGCAGAAAGGGGTGTGAAAAGAGCTGAAATCTTTTTGTCATCATATGAAATCCATAGGCAATATCCCAAATGGGTGATTTGAGAGATAGTGGAATCCCCATAATTCTCTGGAAATCTGGAGGTAAGTTGCAGAATAAAGAAAGCTCCAGGAGAGTTGAGTTACCTATGAACAGCAGTTACCTATGAATGGGTTTGTGAGGTATGGTGGCGTGGGGATCACGGCCTTGTTTATGATTCTTTGAACACTATTTGGCTTTTTGTGTGTGTGTTCTATACAAAAATACAAGTATAGTGGGGTCGCTTCCCTGGTAGCTCAGACAGTAAAGAATCTGCCTGCAATGCAGAAGACCCCATTTTGATCCCTGGGTGGGAAGGATCCCCTGGAGAAGGGAATGGCTACCGACTCCAGTATTCTTGCCTGCAGAATTCTATGGACAGAGGAGCCTAGCAGGCTACAATCTATGGGGTCACAAAGAGATGGACACGACCGAGCAACTAACACATAGCTGATTTGCAGTGTTGTGCCACTCTCTGCAGTACAGCAAAGTGACTCGGCTACACACAGTTAGACATTCTTTTTTAATATTCTTTTTCATTATGGTTTATCACAGGATATTGAATATAGCTCCCTGTGTTATTCAGTAGGGCCTTGCTGTTTATCCATCCTATGCATAACAGTTTTTGTCTGCTAATCCCAAACTTGCAATACCTTCTTCCCCCACCTACCCCCTCTCTCCTGGCAACCACGAGTCTGATTTTTATGTCTGTGAGCCTGTTTCTGCTTCCTAGATAGGTTCATTTGTGCCATACTTCAGACTCCACACGTAAATGATATCATATGGTATTTGTCTTTCTCTTTCTGACTCGCTTCACTTAGTATGATCATCTCTAGTTGCATCCGGGTAGATGCAAACGGCATTATTTCAGTCTTTCTTTATGACTAATAAACCTCTGTGCGTCTGTGCAGCGTCTTCTTCAGCCACTCATCTGTCGGTGCACGTTTAGGTTGTTTCCATGTTTTGGCTGTTGTGAAGAGCATTGTTTGGCTTTTAAAATGTGTGTGTTTAACTTTAATAGAAGTAAGCATTCCTTTTTTAAAAAGAAAAAATGCATGCAGAACAACATCTGGTGTGGTGCCTGGCACACGGTGGTTATCAAAAACACTTGTTAAGTTGTATTGAGCTGCATTGTGACACAAGTAGAGCCCACTGTTCCAGTCCCCATCCTGGCATGTCCAAGAATCAGATTCTCAGAAGCCTCTGGATTTTTTTTTTCCTAGGAAATTCTTTAGGAGGAAACTTTAAGAGAGGGCTGGAACCAAAGCCCAAAGTCTTTCCAACACGTTGTACTCCCTGACTCTGCTCACCTCTCAGAGAATTCCAGAAATTGATGCAGAGTGGTGGGAACTGGGACTCAAGAATTGGGATCCTGAAGTCTGGGAAGGGGTTGAAGGTCTCCATGTCCTCTGTGTTCCTTCCAAACAACTCTCCCCTCCATTCAGCATACAATCATTGAACCTTATTCTTAAGGATACATCAGTGAGGAAGACAGACAGGGCACCTCCCCCATGCATTTTGCACTTAGACATTAACTCATAGTTACAGTGAAAGGTGAGAGTTTATTAACAGGATATATGAGAGCAAGATACCCACCTCAGTTCAGAACATCAAATAAGTGACATCTGACACTTTACATCCCTGGACTCTGCAACTAATTCTCATCTGATACATTTTCAAGTCACAACCCCCTCAGACTTTTTCCTCAGAACATTCTTTATTTGCAAATTTTAAAACTAATGATAGTCCATGTGTGGTTTAAGTGAGGAGTAGCAAAATTGTGGGTTCCTGAAATACTTAATAAAATAAAAACAAAAGGCACTTGCACCTTGGAAGTAAAGCTATGACAAACATAGACAGCGTATTAAAAAGCAGAGATATCACTTCGCAGACAAAATTCCATACAGTCAAAGCTATGGTTTTTCCAGTAGTCATGTATGGATGGGAGAGTTGGCCATAAAGAAGGCTGAGCACCAAAGAACTGATGCTTTTGAACTGTGGTGCTGGAGACGACTCTTGAGAGTCCCTTGGACAGCAAGGAAATCAAACCAGTTCATCCTAAAGGAAATCAACCCTAAATATTCATTGGAAGGACTGATGCTGAAGCTGAAGCTCCAAAACTTTGGCCACCTGATGCGAAGAGCTGACTCATTGGAAAAGGCCCTGATGCTGAGAAAGATGGAGGGCAGGAGGAGAAGGGGACGACAGAGGATGAGATGGCTGGATGGCATCACCGACTCAATGGCCATGAGCTTGAGCAAACTCTGGGAGACAGTGAAGGACAGGGAAGCCTGGTGCGCTGCAGTTCATGGGGTCGCAAAGAGTCAGACACGACTTAGGGACTGAACAACAACTAATCATTGAGCGCTTATGGTGGAACAGGCAGAGTGCTGTATACATCTCATGTATTATCAAATGTAGCATTCACAATACCCCTGTGGTAAATACAGCCGTTACAGTTGTAGAAACCAAAGATCTTATTTAAGGTCACATGGTAAGTGACTCAAAATCAATATTCCTACCCCCTTTTCCTATCACTTCCCTGTTTCTAGTAACATGGCCCAGAGTGAATGAACTTTGTTGGCATAGATATCCCATGGTTAATGACTTAAGTTTTCAGGCAGTGAAGACCTCTAGGTCATTTTCCAGTATTAAGACATGCAGGGAGGAGTGGGCGGCAGGGACTGAGGACTTGGGGTAAGCAGCCCTACAGAAAGGGAAGGGAGTTCATCTGGAGCAGTTCCTCCTGGACCTCAAGTTCTCTTGTCTCCTTCCTCTGGGAGGGCATCCTCAGTTCTGTGTTCTCCACCCCTCCCTAAGACAGGAATTTCCAGTTGGTATCAAATATATATTCCCCCTCCCCTGTTTGTAATAGAACTCCCCTTTTCAGATTGGCACATGGCCACCCAAAAAATGTGGCTTAGTTCTGGAGGATGAGGTGAAATGTAGGCAGAAGTGTTATGTGTGATTTCTGGAAACTGGAGATATATTATGAAGTTGGTGGAGCAACAGAGAGAAGACTGAGTCTCCAAAGACTGTGGTGGCGCCAGGCCGGCACACAAGTGCCTGTCCCTGGACTTTGCTTACATGCAAAGAAAATGAGCACCTTTGAAAAGTCACTGTTAAGTTTCTTTCACATGCATGCATACGTGCTCAGTCACTTCACTTGTGTCCAGCTCTTGGCAACCCTGTGGACTGTAGCCCGCCATGCTCCTCTGTCCGTGGATTCTCCAGGCAAGAATACTGGAGTGGGTTGCCATGCCCTCCTCCAGGGGATCTTCCTGATCCAGAGATTGAACCTGCATCTTCTGCATTGCAGGCGGATTCTTTACCCACTGAGCCACCTGGGAAGCACTTCTTTCACACATAACCAAAGCGAATCCTATGTGACATGATCAAAAATGAAATAACTCCATCCCTTCAAAAAGACTTCTTTCTACTACTAGATATTCTCAAGATAACATCATCTTTCCATCTACCAATCCATTTATCCATCCATCTTTCAATTTATTCATCACTTAGTAGACATTTATTGAATGCCCCCTTTGCACCAGACATTGGGTTAAGTCCTGAGCTACATAATTGGATAATCTTATTCTCTGCCCTCACAGAGCTAACTATAAAGAAAAACTTTTGAACAAGGAAGATTTTGCTTGCCACAACCATACTTCCCAGCTGCCACTGAAAGAAAAGGAAAATATTGGCTTAGTGGGATCAGTCTCACCCATGAGACATTTACCCTTTGCTTCTCTTTACAGCGAGAGAAACAGGCCTAGAGAAAGCAAAAGTGGTCTATTTATATTTTGGGGGATTCCATCTTTCTGTCAAGTCCCCATTCTCAGTCACTAGAAGACAGAACCATGTTAGTTATTTTAACAGAAAAAATATTAATATAAATAAATAATTGTTAACTCTACATTGAAAAACTGAAAAGAAAAAAAGAATTCCAAGGGTAACACAGAAGTAGCAGTTGCAAAACAGCTGCCATCTGAAAAGAAGGTAGACTTATTCAGATATAGAGGCCTAGAGGAGGAGACTTGAGGAGCTGAAGCTCAGACATGTGAATCTGGGGAGCAGAAAATGTCTGGGTGGTGCTAGTGTCTCTGGACTCAGAAAAGGCTCTCTGGGAATAGGAACCCATATCTTTAAGGAGGAGGCATCAGATTACTGGTGTTAATGTTCTAAGAAGCCTCAGTGAGACTGGTTCTGCAAGTCCTGGAAAATTAGTAAGCTGACTGCAAATGCGACTACTGAGCCAAGCTGTCTTTGTTAGAGTGATGCTGATCAGAATAGGAGCCAAACAGGAGTGAACAAGTCCCTTCTTCCTCTTCCAGCCTGGGGTCTCCCTCGAGGGCCCCTGCTTCACAGAACCTAACAGATCCAGCAGACAAGTAGAAATGTGGTTTGCGGTGTTTCAGGATTATTAGGCAGTGAAGGCCTAATAACTGGCACATGGCTACTCACTCCAGTAATTCTTTCTTGGAGAATTCCAGGGACGGAGGAGCCTGGGAGGCTACAGTCCACAGGGTGGCAAAGAGTCTGACATGACTCAGCCACTAATACTTTTTCAAGCCTTCTTATGGACTGAATGTCCATGTAACCACCAAATCCGTATGTTGAATCCCTAGTCCTCAATATGAAGGTATTTGGAGACGAAGCCTTTGGGAGGCAGTTAGGGTTGGGTGAGATCAAGAGAATGGGGTCCTCGTGATGGGATCAATGCCCTTAAAAGAAGAGACCTCAGGGAGCTTGCTCTTCTTCTCCAAAACAAAGAAGAGGTCATGTGCACACGTGGCCAGACTGTGGCCCCTACAAGCCAGGAGACGAGGCCCCAGAATGAAACCTCTCTGGCTGCCACCTTGACCTTGGACATTCTTGACTCTAGAACTAAGAGAAATAAATTCACATTGTTTAAGTCACTTGCTGTTGTTCAGTCACCTAGTCATGTCCACCTCTTTGCAACTGCATAAACTGCAGCACACCAGGCCTCCTTGTCCCTCACCATCTCCTGAAGTTTGTCCAAGTTCATGTCCCTTGCATTGGTGATGCTATCCAACCATCTCATCCTCTGTCACCCTGTTCTCCTCCTGCCCTCAGTCTTTCCCAGCATCAGGGTCTTTTCCAATAAGTCAGCTCTTCATATCAGGTGCCCAAAATACTGGTGCTTCAGCTTCAGTATTAGTCCCTCCTTTCAGTATTCAGGGTTGATTTCATTTAAGGTTGACTGGTTTGATCTCCTTGCTGTCCAAGGGACTCTCAAAAATTTTCTCCAGCATCACAGTTTGAAAGCGTCAGTTCTTCAGTGCTTGGCTTTCTTTAGGATCCACCTCTCACACCCCTACAAGCCAGGAGAAAAGGCCTCAGAATGAAACCTATCTGGCTGGCACCTTGACCTTGGATGTTCTTGACTCTAGAACTAAGAGAAATAAATTCCTGCGGTTTCAGTCACGTAGTTTATGTTTTTTTCTTATGGTAGCCCTAGCAGAATAAGACATTCCACAATGATCTTGGTGTAGAAGCTTTTCAAGGTTGGTGAGGTGCTCTGAAGTTGTCAAATATGGAAGTGACCACATCAAGAATTATTTTCTGAAACTCACCTCAATCAATTCTCCAGAACCTCAAGAAGAGTGAGTGTGTGGGTCATCCTGGAAATTAAGTTTCCCAGGACAAGACATTTTTAGTGTTTCTCCAAATCTTCATTCTTCAGAAATCCCCCATTGTCCTTCAGGAATCACCCCCAGGAAGCAGGGGGGTTGGTTGGGGGACGATCAGAAACTATTAATCAACAGCCAAGTCGTCTTCTTTCTGCTTCATAAAGTCTCAAGGCTTAGCTTCAGCAGTTTATTAAATTACCAGAACGCCAAGAAAAATAGCTTTAATAACACATTTCTGCCTATCTATTATTTTTTTATAACCCAGAGTGGAGAATTAAAAGGCTCCCTACCATTTAAAATAGCATTTTTGAAATTAAAATGAACATGTTAGAGGGATCTTTTTTTTTTAACTCAAAAAATAAGCCATTGATTCAGGATGTGATTACTGTAAGCCAAAATTTTATAGCTAAATCTTTGTTTGGTGTAAAGGAAGGAGGGGAAATGGTTTTTCCTGAGAGGCTTAAAAGTGTATTAATTGGAACAGGTGGATGGGCAGGTCACTCTGTCCTCTCATGTGGTTTAGTGTTACAAACACCAGTTTCAAGAATTACGATGTTGAAGGAGCTGAGATGAAATTGCCATCTAGGGGACCAGCTGGCCACCCAGATGGGACCTCACGGGGGGCAGAGCTATGGTGAATGAGCAGCCCACGGTTCAGACTCTGCTTCTGAACTTGCAAATTCAAGAACATTATCAGGGCCCTTAGATATGACCAAAGTCCTAGGATGATGTATAAACTCAACTACAATTTATTTCTAATGAGGGCACTTACTGAGCTCCAGTCATGAGAGAGGCACCATGCTATGAAGCCTAGATAAAATGTTAAACTATTTACAGTCTCTGCCCATGAAGAGCTTACGGCGTGGGTGATGGGGAGGGTGGAAGATATAGATAAATATGACACGAAATGTTTTTATAATAGTGGAGCATAGATGGGGAGATACAGAGGGTTGTAGTATTCATTTCCTATGGTAATGTTCCTGTAACAAATCACTCCAACATGTAGTGACTTAAAACAACCTAGAGATTGTCATACTGAGTGAAGTAAGTCAGAGAGAGAAAGACAAATATCATACAATATTTCTTATTTTTGGAATCTTTAAAAAAATACAAATGAAATAACCTATGAAGCAGTATGTAATAAATAGTAACATATATATTTCAGATGCAGAAAACAAACTTATGGCTCTCAGGGGGTAAGAGACAAGAGGGATAAATTAGGAAGTTGGGACTGACATACACACACTGTGCTGTGCTGTGCTTAGTCACTCAGTCGTGTCCGGCTCTTTGCAACACCACAGACCGTAGCCCACCAGGCTCCTCTGTCCATGGGGATTCTCCAGGCTAGAATACTGGAGTGGGTAGCTGTTTTCTTTTTCAGGGGATCTTCCCAACCCAGGGATCCTACCCAAGCCTCCCACATCACAGGCAGACTCTTTACCATCTGAGCCACCAGGGAAGCCCAAGAATACTGGAGAGGGTAGCCTATCCCTTCTCCAGCAGATCTCCCTGTCCCAGGAATTGAACTGGGGTCTCCTGCATTGCAGAGGGATTTTTTACCAGCTGAGCTACCAGGGAAGCCCAGTCATGGAAGTGGTATCCCATATTTTTGCCATACTCTATTCATCAGAAGTGGGTTATGAGGTTGAGCCCACACTCAAGAGGAGGGGAGTACACAAAGGCCAGGGGTTTCCTGAAACAATGAAGCCAGAAAGCAGAGCATTAGAAGCAGTTCTAGAATCATTTGGCCTGAATTTATAGCCTGGATTCAACACTTATAGTCTTTTCCTAAGACTGTTCTCCAAAATGAACGTGTTTTATTCAACACGTGTTTATAGAATACCTACCATGTGACAAGTCCTGTTGAAAGATATGAGGATTGACCGTGAAGGAAATGAAATCCCTGCTCTGATGGGGTTTGCAGTCCAGTGAAGGAAGGAATGGACCTTACTAAGGGGTCATGCAGAAAAGTTAAAACAGAGTAAGGGATGGAAAGTGGGTAAGTAATCTATTCTTACTCTGTTTTCTTTTCTTTTGGCAAATTTTATTTTAAAATTATTTCAAATATACAAAAGTTGCAAGAACAGTTGACAAGGGGCTTCATTATACTTTTCCCTCAGTGTTGCTAACTGTGAACACTTTGCCATTTTGTTTTATTGTTTATTTTCAGAACCATTTGACAATAAATTGTGGATGCGAAGCCCACCTTTCCCCTAAATACTTCTACATATATTTTCTAAGAGCAAGCACATTTTCTTCACACATTCACAGCTACCAAAATCAGGAAATTAACTTAATACTATTATCTGTTCTGCAGACCTTATTACATTTTTAGCAGTTGTACCAATCATGTCCCTTATACTATATATATATAAAAAAAGCTCCTTTTTCTGGTCCAGAATCCAACCCAAGATGACATATTCCATTTGGTTGTCATGTCTCTTTAATCTCCCTTAATCAGGAATAGCTGCTCAGCTTTTTCTTTGTCTTGACATTTTTGAGAAGTCCAGGCCAGTGATTCTGAAATTTGGACCTTTCATGTCAGACAGGAAAACCATAGAAATAACATGTCCTTCTTAGCTCATCACACTAGGAGGCACGTGAAGTAGCTTTATCCCTTTACTGCTGATACTCTGATCATTAGTTAAAATGGTGTTTACAAGCTTTCTCCATCACAAGGGTTTTATTTTTCCTTTGTAATTAATACATATTTTGTGGGGGGATACTTTGAGCTCATATTAGCTATACTGTTCATCAAAAGTTTACCCATTAGTTTTAGCTCCACTGATGATTCTCGCCTTCATCAATTACTAATATGATAGTTGCCAAATGGTGATTTTCTAGGTGTATCATTACTTCTCTATTTATTACCATGTCTGAGAGTGAGTGAGTGAAGTCACTCAGTTGTGTCCGACTCTTTGCGACCCCGTGGACTGTAGCCTACCAGGCTCCTCCGTCCGTGGGATTCTCCAGGCAAGAGTACTGGAGTTGGTTGCCATTTCCTTCTCCAGGGATCTTCCCAACCCAGGGATCAAACCAGACGCTTTAACCTCTGAGCCACCAGGGAAGCCTAAACTATTTTTAGGTAGAGTCATCAGGGAAGGCGCCTCTGAGGAGGTGACGCTTGAATGAAGACCAGGAAGAAGTAAAGGAATGAACATGAAGTTTATCTGGTAGAGAGTCATGCAGAGGGAACTCTAAGTGCAGACAATAAAAATAATATATACTTCTTATGCCTGTTGTGAAAAGTCAATACAAAACTATATGTACAGGATGGTGCTCAGTCATGTTCTACTCTTTGCTACCCCATGGACAGTAGCCTACCAGGCTCTGCAGTCCATAGTATTTTCCAGGCAAGAATACTGGAGTACCACTGTGCCAACTGAGAAGCCTCAAAAAAGGGTAGTGCACAAACTTTAGAAATAATTCCGTAAAAGAAGGTACTATGGCCTGGTGTGCTGTGATTCATGGGGTTGCAAAGAGTCGGACAAAACTGAGTGACTGAACTGAACTGATTGTTAATCAGATAGTGACATCTAATGTAATCGATCTAAAAGGTAAGAGGGCTCGTGTGGTGAAGTGGAAGGGGAGTGGGGTAAGTCTGATTGTGGTGGGCAGAATTTTAAGATGATCCCCAAAGAGCCCCATCCTTGTATAATCCCCTCTATCGTGAAGTGGGAGGAACCTGTGGATAGGATGGGATATTACTTCTGTGATTAGGTTATGTCACATGGCAGTTGACTGAGAACATGAGATTATCCTCATGGAGCTTGACGTCATCACAAGAGCCCTTCGAAGGGACAAGTTCCTTCTTGGAGAAAGGATCAAAGTTGGAGAGATTTGAAGCAGGAGGGGGATTTGCCATGTGAGTTCTCCACTGCTGATTTCAAAGATGGGTTTCCCGTGTGACAAGAACAGGAGAGTGGCCTCTTGGAGCTGAGCGTGACCCCCCGGGGCATAGTCAGCAAGGGTCTGAGTGCTGATAACCATCTGAATGAGGCTGGAAGAAGACCCCAGACCTCTGAGGAGAGTGGAGCCCACTGACACTGGATTTCAGATCTGTGAGAACTTGAGCAGCAAGCCCAGGTACTGTGTGCGTGGACTTCTGACCTACGGAAATCAGGAGATGATAAACAGATGTCATCTTAAGTTGCCATGTGTATGGTCATTTGTGATGCATCGATAGAACATCAGCACACCTAGGGAACAAAGGTAAGGAAGATCCCAAGGAGAAAGGGAACATGAGACCCCTGGGGAAATGAAATAGCTCAGCACAATCAAAGCACAGTGGTGGAAAAGGCGTGAGCTGTAGAGGCAGGCAGCCCAGGGGTTCACATGACTCCGGGTCCACATTCACTGAGGAGCTCAGTGTCAGGTCTTGTGCCGAGACAGACTGGAGACCCAGAAGCAAATAACACACAATGATGCTGTCAAGGTGCTCATGGTCTGGCGGAGAAATCTCAGTGGAGCATGAGAGGCATGGTGACTGGCATCTCTCACAGTGATTTGACTCACTCAGGTAACTCAGCGCCTAGAACTGTGCCTTGCACATAGCGGGTCATAATAACCCTTCATTGAGTTGAATGAAATTGAAGTGATATTTCATCTCAGCCAGTGGCTTTCAACCAGGAGCAAACTTACCTACCAGGGACAATGTCTGCAGGCATTTTTCTTTCCCACAGCAGGGAAGTGTTGGTGGCATCTAGTGGGAAGAGGTCAGGGATGCTGCTAAACATCTCACCATGCACAGAAAAGCCTCCCTCCCCCAACTAAGAATTATCTGGTTCACAACAGTGCTGAGGTTGAGAAGCCATGATTAGACAATGGTGATGAAACCCTTGCTCTTCACTCAGAAAACAGTTCTCTAATGCTTGTTATTCCAATGCCCTCTCACTTGTGCAAGATTGGATAAACAGTGAAATTCTCCTTTTCCGGATCCTCTCAGGACTTTGTGAAGGTCAGCTTCCTTCCACTGGCCTTTCTTGCAATATGATCAGTGTCACTGATTAGAACCCAGTGCCCTCTTTTGCTCTTATTCTCAGTCCCCTGCTTTGGCCGGGAAGGTATTAAGTGCTGGTCAATGTTTAATAACCAGCTCTCAAAAAAAAAATATGCATATACAATGCATATGTACATATATATATTTTTAATATTCTACTGATATAAAGGATGTTTCACACAATTTGCAGACAGTTTAACATACAACATTAATCATCATAAATCCCATATAGCCAACTGATCCTTATAGGATGCTTTCATCGGTTTTTGCTGAAGACTTATATATACAGTTAACCTAAAGAAGCATTGGTGAATGGGTGTAGTTCTGATATGAATGTTGACTGCTATTTTCTTTTATATTTACAAGTGAGATGAAAGTGAAACCAGAAAAGCCTGCTGGAATGCCATTCGTTTGTCAGTGATGTATCTGCTTTGTTGAACCAGGTAATTGTTTTCAAGTAATGGAAGAATATTTTCTCAATTTTTTGTGCCATTCACAATGCAACATTTACAGATAGGACAGGCTTTTAAATTTAATCTGCATTATTAACATTTTCTTCATCACTTTCTTTAGTATAGACAATCAACAGAACAGTACATCGAGTCCTGGCTTGAAGCACTTTCTGATTCCCATGGTGTAAATACTCCCCCTTTGGCAAATGTCAAACCACCAGTGTGATGTCACTGAACACTGAGTTGGGAAGAGATGGTTGTCACATCTTTATATGGTATTTCCACCATACAGGTGTAATAGAAATAAGTAACTTCCAAGAGAATAGATGATAGTAAACTGCAAAATAATGGGGAAGTATGAGTTCTGAGTATTTGTTATCTTTGCTTTTAGTAAAAAGTGTATTTAATTGTAGGTTTAGACATTGAATTTTAAACATTGTCATTGTTTATCAACGGGTTTACAAAATTCCAGAAAATTTAAAAACCGACTCTCGAAAGCTGGTATGTATTGGTGCCAGCACACCTCTGCTTTACCTGGTTAGTGCCTTGTGCTGACAATCAAGCTTTCTCTCTAGCTAACACTTTAGACAGATACACTTATAAAGAGTTACCTCACGTCTGCGTTCTGGGCATCATACACTGACTATGCACGCACAGTGTGAATTTAGGGATCACATAGGAAATCAGCCTGTCTTCATTTCATGTCTGTTGTTGCTCTTATTAGCATAATAGGAAAAAGATTTTGTTGTTGCTCAGTCATTAAGTTGGGTCTGACTCTTTGTGACCCCGTAGACTGCAGCATGCCAGGCCATCACTGTCTTCTGGCGTTTGCTCAAATTCATGTTCATTGAGTTGGTGATGCTACCATCTCATCCTCTGTTGCCCCCTTCTCCTTTGGCCCTCAGTCTTTCCCAGTATCAGGGTCTTTTCCAATAAGTTGGCTCTTGGAATCAGGTGGCCAAAGTATTGGAGCTTCAGCTTCAGCACCAGTCCTTCCAATGAATATTCAGCATTGATTTCCTTCAGGATTGATCAGATCAATGGGAAAAAGATACCTGACTTTTAAAATCTGGTGGAGACAATTGCCATTTCCTTGCCCTGCTTCCTGAGGGATTCTCTTCTAGGTAGCAGTAATGGTGATTGGGACAGAGCAGGAAATGTGACTTCACAAATCCTTAATAGACGAACACTGGCTGCCTCATGCTTGCAGGAGAAACATGCAAGAAAATACCTCCGCAAGAGCCAGACATCCCGCCTAGACAGGGCAGATGGGCCATCCTGGCTAGACAGCCAGACCCTAGAGCCAGATATCCTGGAATGTGAAGTCAAGTGGGCCTTACGAAGCATCACTACGAACAAATCTAGTGGAGGTGATGGAATTCCAGCTGAGCTATTTCAAATCCTAAAAGATGATGCTGTGAAAGTGCTGCACTCAATATGCCAGCAAATTTGGAAAACTCAGCAGTGGCCACAGGACTGGAAAAGGTCAATTTTCATTCCAATCCCAAAGAAAGGCAATGCCAAAGAATGTTCAAACTACCACACAATTTCACTCATCTCACAAGCTAGAAAAGTAATGCTCAAAATTCTCTAAGCCAGGCTTCAACAGTACATGAACCATGAGCTGGATTTAGAAAAGGCAGAGGAACCAGAGATCAAACTGCCAGCATCCACTGGATCATTAAAAAGGCACGAGAGTTCCAGAAAAACATCTTCTACTTTATTGACTATGTCAAAGACTTTGACTGTGTGGATCACAGCAAGCAGTGGAAAGTTCTTCAAGAGATGGGAATACCAGACCATCTCACCTGCCTCCTGAGAAATCTGTATTCAGGTCAAGAATCAACAGTTAGAACTGGACATGGGGCAGCAGTCTGGTTCCAAATCGGGAAAGGAGTACATCAAGGCTGTATATTGTCACCCTGCTTGTTTAACTTATATGCAGAGTACATCATGCATAATGCCAGACTGGATGAAGCACAAGCTGGAATCAAGATTGCTGGGAGAAATATCAATAACCTCAGATATGCAGATGACACCACCCTTATGGCAGAAAGCAAAGAAGAAATAAAGAACCTTTTGATGAAAGTGCAAGGGGAGAGTGAAAAATCTGGCTTAAAACTCAACATTCAGAAAACTAAGATCATGGCATCCAGTCCCATCACTTCATGGCAAACAGATATGGAAACAGTGACGGACTTTATTTTTCTGGGCTCCAAAATGACTGCTGATGGTGACTGTAGCCATGAAATTAAAAGATGCTTGCTCCTTGGAAGAAAAGCTATGACCAATCTAGAATGCATATTAAAAAGCAGAGACATTACTGGGCCAACAAAGGTGCACCTACTCAGAGCTATGGTTTTCCCAGTAGTCATGTACGGATGTGAGAGTTGGACTATAAAGAAAGCTGAGTGCTGAAGAATTGATGCTTGTGAACTGTGGTGCTGGAGAAGACTCTTGAGAGTCCCTTGGACTACAAGGAGATCAAACTAGTTCATCCTAAAGGAAATCAGTCCTGAATATCCATTGGAAGGACTGATGCTGAAGCTAAAGCTCCAATACTTTGGCCACCTGAATGCGAAGAACTGACTCATCTGAAGAGAACCCGACGCTGGGAAAGATTGAAGGCAGGAGGAGAAGGGGACAACAGAGGATGAGATGATTGGATGGAATCACCAACGCTATGGACATGAGTTTGAGCAAGCTCCGGGAGTTGGTGAAGGACAGGGAAGCCTGGCATGTGTAGTCCATGGGGTCACAAAAAGTCAGACACAACTGAACAACTGAACTGAACTGACCTCCTCAAGACGATCTCAAGCATACAAGCTCAGTATATTCTTTTATTCATCATGCCTGTGTCACGTGATGTGAAGAATGTTGGAAAATATCCTGATGCTGGGAAAGATTGAAGGTAGGAGGAGAAGGGGGCAACAGGAAGAGATGGTTGGATGGCCTCACCGACTCAAGGGATGTGAGTCTGAGCAAACTCTGGGAGATAGTGAAGGAAAGGAAGCCTGGTGTGCTGCAGTCTATGGGGTCACCAAGAGTCAGACATGACTAGTAACTAAGCAACAACAACAAGAACCTCAGAGTCATCCCCATATTACGTGATGTTTTATTCTCACTCTCAACCCCTCTTATTTCCACGAAAATTCCTCTTTGGGGTGGAGCTAAAAACTTGACTTCTTGTTGAACCATTTGAAGGATTTTTCCTATTCTGATGTAAATAGCAAGAGGAGCAGGGCAAGTGGCCACACTATAGAACCTTTGCTTTAAGGTCCTTTTTCTGCTTATTTGGAATCCAGCCATGTCCATGGCTCACTTCACTCCTGTGGCCTCGAGGAGGCAAACACAGCATCCTCTGAATTATCCTGCCTGATTTGTCCATGGCCTTGGCGAACTCTTCATGTTTTCTTGAATTCCCCGTCTTAACAGATTTTAAAATTTTCCACCAGCTAAACACAAAACACAATCAATCCTAAACATTTTAGCCACATAATTATACCTTCTCCACTACCAAACCTCTCACCAAATGTATTCAGTACACTTAATGCTTAACCTACAAAATCTCTTCTTCTAATGCAATGCATTTCCCTCTTAGCCAATTTTAGACATTAAGGACATTATTTGCTTTATGAAAAGTATTTATTCATGCTTTTTAACAAACATGAATGAGTGCCAGGCTCTGGGCTAATTGTGGGGGATGTATCAGTGAATAAGAAAGACAGACTTGCTCCCTCCTCTTGGGGAGCTTTTAGCCTGATGGAGGAGAATGACATTAAGCAAACACACATGCAAATATGTATTCATGGTTAAAAAGGTGAAAAGTGCTACAAGGGCAAAGAATGGAATCCTATGATGAGGGGATACAGTTTGTGCTGGGGGCCAGAGAAGGCATTCCTGAAGGATTTAAAAGAACCAGCCATAGGAGAGACTGGGGCAGAGAACGGGGCAGAGACCTCTAGGGACAGGGAGCCACTTCATTCAGGACCCTAGGAAAAAGAAGGAATCTCCAAATCAGGGATGGAGGAGATGAGAATGAGATGAGCAACGAGGTGGACTCAGGTCCAGATGATAGTCAGGTAAGCCTTGCAGTAGCTTTTATTCAAACCTCAATGAGGCATTCAAGTCTTAACACAGGGGAGTGTTCCATTCACTTTCTAAAAAGATCCCTCTAGATAATACATGGAAAGTGGATTGGGGGAACACTTCCCTGTTGGTCCAGGGCTAAGACTCCTCACTCCTAATGCAAGGGCCTGGGTTTGATCCTTGGTCAGAGAATGAAATCTCACATGCTGCAACTAAAAACCCCACATGCTGCACCTAAAAAAAAAAACAAAAAAACAACCCATGGATAGCAACTAAGATCTGCAACCAAATAAACAAATATATATATATTTTTTTTTTAAGAAGAAAGTGGGTTGGGGAATTGGGGCAAAAGGAGAAACAGAATGACAGCCAAGAAGCAGCTATAGCAATCCAGAATGGAGATAATGATGGTGTGAACTATGGTGATTGCAGTGGGAGGAACAAAAATGGACAGATTTGAGGAAAGCTTCAAGAGATGGAAATGACTGAATATGCTGGGAAACTGACATGGTGAAGTGGATGAGTGGAAAAGAGGCGTCAAGGATGGAAGCTGGCAGAAAGCGGGATCATTCACGGCAAAGATGGTGTAAGCACCAGCCCAGAAGGACAGTGTCCGACACAGAGGAAGGCAGCTCTGCAGGAAGCAAGGAGAGAAACAGAATGACTTGAGCTAATTCCTTTTATGTTTCATCAGACAAAGAGGTAATTTTCTGTTGATAAAATGTGCTGCCGGCTTTTCCTCCCAACTCCCTCACTAGCCAACTAGTCCTCAATCTCTCTCTTTGGCCATCCACTCGACAATTTTGACCAGGTTCAAATGCTCCAGAGCAGTAGTCCTCAAAGTGTCAGGCCAGGAGTTGTAGGGGTTTACCAGACGGTTGCAACTGGCATGGAGAATGACTTTTCAATGTTATATGGATATGGCAACCCATCACCTTGAATCAGAGAGTGAGAAAGTAATTTCCTTTTCAATTCTTTCTTAGGCTTTTTGATTACATCAGGGAGAAAGGCTCAGTTTGGTGTTAGTATGTCTTTACACCTCTCTAACACTTGTTAATCTCTCTTTTTAACAAAGAGAGAACAAGGCCACAATCTCAAAGCATTTTAGCAGGCCACAGTCTCTTTTTGGAATTTAATAACATTGTTTTGTTTTTCACTGTCAAAAAAGTTTGAGATTAACCTCCTATTTATGGCAAGTAATATTGATTTTCATTTGCAGCCGTGATATAAATAAATTTATTTAAAAATAAGGATGTGAGTACAAAAAGGGAGTGGTGATAATGCAAATTAAGTCATAGTGGACGTGATCCATGGAAATGGCAAGTGTCACCCAGGAGCTCAGTGATCAAAGTCTGGAAGACAGAGCATGACAGTGAAGAGGATGTTTGTTATTCTTGCATCTGCTTTTCCGACTTGGGGCAACATTTCCTGATTTGCTTTGGTGAATCATCTCTCCCCTACTCTCAGACCACCATGCTCTCTGTAAAGCTGATCTTACCCCTGGGTCCCAGCGGGCAGCGCTGGGTGTTCCATCACCTGGGCCAGTGACTGGGTTATTGATGGACACCTGATCAAACCAGGCCAATCAGGCCCAGAGCTGGGATTTGAAGCCAGACAGTTTGGTGCAGGGACCATGACCCAAACCACTGCAATGCCCCTCTCTCCCGCATCCTGTGCCTTTTGAGCTGAGAACTGAAGGATGAGTAGCAGAATTAAGATAGCAGATGAGGCAGGAGGGAGCAATGTGATGAGGCTACAGATGTCCTCAGGACCAGACTGCAGATGTCTTGTAGACGTGGGTAAGAACCCATTTTGAACTCCATGCTAAGAGCGATGGAGACTTTCCCAGGTGGCAGAGTGGTAAAGAATCCACCTGCCAGTACAGGGAACAGAAGAGACATGGATTCCTCCCTGGGCTGGGAAAATCCCCTGGAGAAAGACACGGCAACTTGCTCCTGTATTCTTGCCTAGAAAACTCCATGGACTATGGAATCTTGCAGGCTACATACAGTTCATGGGGCCTCAAAGAGTCAGACAAGACTGAGCACACACACACACAGAGCAATGGGAAACCCTTGATTGTTTTTCTGCAAGAGAGCGGCAGGCCTAGATTTATATGTTTAAAAACTGCTGTGGCTTTTGTACAGCATTTAGCGTGGAATCCAGCACCTAGTAACTGAATGTTAAATTGGAGAATGCCCAGTATTTGCAGCAGGTACAGAACTGGGGCTCAGTAAAAGTTCGTCTTTACCTCTTTTGCCCTCTGCTTGTTCCTGAGGCTGCTTCTTTAAGAAAGAGCCTCCAGGGAAAGTGGAGTCTTAAGTAGGACGGAGCCTTGCCCAAGGGCACTGACGTTTAGATGGAGCCTGTTAGATAAGGCCAAAGGCAGAAAGCAAAGCTGTGTGCTCTGGGTACTTTTAAACCTTCATAATCACTGAGTTTCTAACAGTTAAAAAGTGGGAGCATGGAGTGAAGAGTTAATGACGCAAATAGGAATTTAAAAAAAGAAAGTAAGAGAAAGCAAAACCAGTGGGGAGGTATGACTTAAACACAGGTTACTAGACTCGGGAGCGCTCCTTTTCTGGGTCAGGGCCAACAGGCGGACAACATGTTTGGCCTACAGGAAGCAAGGCTTGTCGGCTTGCCGTCCCTGTCTGCATGTGGGAATGAATCCACAGCTTCAGGAGGAAGATGAGAGTTTAATTTGGAGACAGAAGTAGTCAAAGGAATTCAACTGAGAAATAACATCCTGGCACAAACTTAAGACATAAAAATAAAATCAATTTCACAAGACCCAGAAAGCCTGATTCTTGTGAAGTGTCCTCGCGGAATCTCAACAAGCTTAGACATCTCTGAACCCCTCCCAAAATGGCACCTTTGCTCCAGCCCCTATGGGAATTTGCAACCTCTCCATCCCTCAACTGCCTTTGTCCAGAACAGGCTGGGGCCATCGATCCTGCTTCTGTACCCTCCCCATCGCAGGCCCCCTGAGTCCAGGGATCCACCAGGTCTACCTCACTGAGCAAAGGCACCTCCCATGTGCCATCCCACCCTTCCTGGCCTCTGACTGCCTGGAACTTGGACTAGCATCACTATCTCCCTGACACCTGCACTCCCTCCCATGTCGGGACAGTATGGCTCAGTAGTTAAGCACAATGTCTCAATCAGCGACTGGAGTTGGGTAGACCTGGGGTCTTGAGTCGTGGCCAACAGAGCAAGTTTTGGTGTCAAGTTGCATGGTCTAATTCACAGCTACCCCCACTGACCATGTGTGCTCTCTTGGATAGGTTATCTAAATACTATGGGCCTCAGTTTTCTCATCTGTATAATGGGGATAAAATATTACCTACCTCAAGGAGCTAAGGGGTTATTTACACAATGAATCATATGTGTTGTAAATTGAGAACAGTTTGTGACACCTTTCCATCTGTTTAAAACTTTTCTGTGTATAACAAAATTTGTTTCTTGTTCTTTGCTTTCTTTTTTATTTATTCACTGTTTGAATTTTCTAATCCAAGCAATATCTACAACATTTTTTTTCTTTTTGTTTTGAAAAAAGTTTTCTTTTTCTTTCTGGAGAAGTTAAATCATTCTATAGCTATATATCAAGAATTCAAGACAGGCTGCACTACTTATATAGCATAGGGCTGGACAAAACTGAAATCTAAGGGACACACATCAGGGGGTCAATATGTTTAGTTAAATAATATAACAAACAGGTAGCTGTATGGGAGGTTGGGACAATGGACACCATAAAACAGTCAGGGGACACTTCATAAATTTAACTGGAACACTTGAGTAGAAGGAGAATCTATAGGAATGAATTGCACAGGAAAAAGAAAATATTGTAATCCTTAAAATGAGCCATGATCAAGAACTGGGAAATGATCAAGGCAGGTAGTACTGTGGGATGAATATGGGATCTGAAATCAGAATCTCTTGTTTTCAAATATTGACTCCATTGATTAACTCTTTGATCAAGTTACACAAAGTCTCTATGTAAAATTACTTTTCTATGAGATAAGAACAATAACATTTAACAATGAATATTAAATTAGATAAAATGGAATTCCTAATTTGAATGATCACATTTCTCCTAGAGAGAGAACATTTTCTGGTTCCTACATACATCTTTGAAAGTGATATGCTGCAACTTCTCTTAAGAGTATCAAATTTCAAGCTACTGTATTTTGTGGCAAATAGATGGGGAAACAATGGAAACAGTGACAGACTTTATTTTTTGGGGCCCCCAAGACTCTTGAGAGTCCCTTGGACCACAAGGAGATCCAACGAGTCCATTCTAAAGGAGATCGATCCTGGGTGTTCATTGGAAGGACTGATGCTAAAAGCTGAAACTCCAATACTTTGGCCACCTCATGCGACGAGTTGACTCACTGGAAAAGACTCTGATGCTGGGAAGCATTGGGGGCAGGAGAAGGGGATGACAGAGAATGAGATGGCTGGATGGCATCACCGACTCTGTGGACATGAGTTTGAGTGAACTCCGGGAGTTGGGGATGGACAGGGAGGCCTGGCGTGCTGTGATTCACGGGGTCGCAAAGAGTCAGACATGACTGAGCGATTGAACTGAACTGTGACACCTGGTAAGTGTTTCATGTGTGTTAGATACTATTATTTGAATCCTTTCCCTGCCAGCTGGGAAAACTCATGAACGTGGTTTAATCTAAGCCTCAGAGTCAATACTTCCCTACTTGTTCCCCTGCAGCCCTGCAAATAAGCCTTTCACTCCCACAAGCAAACAGAAGTGGTTGATGGACAAGTCTTGTTCTCTAGGCCCAGAACGTTTTCCTTTGGTTGGGCCAATGACCCAGATAATGACCACACCTGTATTTAGTAACGTGCCATTCAGTCTCTTCTCTCCCTGAAGAATTCATCAGTAGCTACACTTTTTTTTCTTTTACTTCACTCCTTTTTCCTCCTTTTGTCTCTGACATTAGGTCAAGTTTTCATGCTTGTTTTTTTGTTTTTTTCAATGCAGAGTTCAGTAATTTCCAAATGCAGAGCCCAGGCTGTCTCAACAATGAGGTTAATCATAAGATTACCAGAGACATTGCAGGTAGTCTGGAGACACGGCCTCAGTAGTTGTGAGGGCTTCAAACCTGGAGCCATCCTGGACTCCTTCTCCTTCACCTCTGACATCCAATCAGTCACCAAGTTCCATTGATTCTTTTTTTAACATAGCTTTTTTTTGATATGGACTTTATAAAAAAATATCTGTATTGAATTTGTTACAATACTGCCTCTATTTTTTTTTTATATTTTGGTTTTTTGGCCACGAGTCATGTGGAATTTTACCTTCCCAGCAGGGATCAAGCCTATGTCCCCTCCATTGGAAGGTGACCACTGGATCCACTAGAAAAGTCCCTCCATCAATTCTGACTTTTAAACATTTGTAAATTTTGAAGATAATTTTCAAGAGCAGTTGTCAGTTCACAGCAAAATTGAGAGGAAAATACAAAGATTCCCCATATCTCCTCTTCCCACTCTCATTATTGCCTCCCACTAGAGTGGCACGTTTGCTACAATTGATGAACCTACACTGACAAATTAAACTCACCCGAAGTCCATAGTTTACATTAGGGTTCAGTCTTCTGGATGTACATTCTATGGGTTTGGACGGGTATTGAATAACATACGTCCATTACTGTGGTGTCATTCAGAGTATTTTTATTTCCGTAAAGTCCTTGGTGGTGCTCTCGGCCTGTTCAACCCTCCTCCAACTCCTCTGACTTTTTAAAGCCTCTAGCATGTGCTTCTCTCTGCTGTCTTCAACACTGTCTGCCTGGCCCAGGACACCTGTATCTGTCATTGCATCACTGCAAGGGTCCCCAGATGGATGACTCTGTTTCCAGTGGGGCTTCCTCACTGTAACCCATCCTGCCTCCTTGGAGGTCAACAGGACCTTTCCAAAACGGAAACCTGACTCTGTCCCCACCCAACTTAAATCTGTCTCATTTCTCCTTGTTGTCTCAGAGGATACAGATTTCAATGAGGAGTATCTTTCACACTGAAAATGTCTCTAGACACCTCCCAGCACCTCAACCCATGACAGAGCTTGTACTTCTAGTCACTGTCAAGTGGGAAAATGCATAATGCCAAAACATACTATAACTATCAAGTGCATACGAATTTTAAATGTTATGGCGATATTTATTTGCATTTAAAAATAGTATCGATAGCGTATGTATTTACTCCATACATTCAACAAGTAATGTCTGGTGTGCATAAGAATTTAATCATTCCTTCCACATAAATTTCTGACCCCCTAAATTCTCTGGCAGCTCCCAGGATAAAAATAACTGGTCTACAACTTAAACTCTAAGCTCTTTCTCCCTCCTGCTCTCCTTACAGCCCTCTGTGTACACTACCTTCCCATGTAGTCAAGCTCCAGCTGTGGGAATCTCGTTGTTTCTTCGTTGTACCCCACAACCTCCCACACTTTCTCAAAGGGTCTCTGTGCCCACCCTATCTCTCTGGCTAATCCCAGCCCCTTTAAATGGGATTTAAATGTCATGTCCATCTAAAATGTCATGTTCTCCAATGAGCCCAGGAGTTTGCTGCTTCTTCCTCTGTACGAAACTCAATGAGCAGCAAGCTCAGTGTGTTGGAATCAGGTTGATGTATTTTTTTCCTGCTTATAAACTTTCATGAGAAGGTCCCATGTCTGTCTCATCGTCCTTGCACCGCATCCCCTGTCACAGCTCCTACAATTGGCAGGTGCTTAATAAATGTTGGGCTAATAATGAGTGGAGGGAGGAAGAGTCTCTAAAGATTTGAATTCATCGGAGCAGATGTGCTGATGGAAGAGAGCCAACAGGCTGTCCAAGGTAAAGGGTACGCATTTTGATACAGTCCTAGAGGAGTAGCAGACGATGGGTCTCTCATGCCAACCAGGAGGGTAGGCGGCCCAAGGAAACAGTCTTCGCCAGAGAGACTCATGAGCCCTGTCTTTTATCAGAGGTGATTTTCTGACTGTGGCGACTGAGGGAGGGATCCCAGTGGTCAGCTCCTCATCTCTTGGAGAGCTTGCACCCGAGATCCCAGCTGCCTCAGGATAAAATGAACATTTTGAAGTGCTGGTACCCAGCAGCTTCACTGTCCAATACTTTCACTAGGAAGGAGAAAAATCCCCACCCATCAAGGATTTCACCTGTGTAGGATCTAATCTATTTTCTAAGAAAGTGACTCAGTTATATGTGTGTGTGTGTATGTATCTTTATATATTCCTTTTCATACTCTTTTCCATTATGGTTTATCACAGGATATTGAATATAGTTCCCTGTGCTATACAGTAGTATCTTGTTGTTTATCCATTCTATATATACCAGGAGATGTTTGATGGAGAGAAGAGGCAGATGATATTAACAATATTCATGGATGCTGGGAATAACAGGGGGGAATCAGTCTCCCCAGCCATTACTGCACTGCTTGCCTCCCCCAAAATTTAACTTCAACCTGGAAGCAGGATGATAAAATCTACTCTGCTCAGTGTCCGTAGAGTCAGAGGTTTAGGTTCAAGTCCCAGTTCTGCCACTGAAATGCTATGTGATTTAAAATTTTTATATTCATAAATATATTTGTACAAAAGAATAGTTCAGGCAGATTCTTTACCAGCTGAGCCAGAAGGGAAGCCCACAAATACTGGAGTGGTTAGCCTATGCCTTCTCCAGTGGATCTTTCAGACTCAGGAATCAAACTGGGGTCTCCTTAATGGAAGTGGATTCTTTACCAACTGAGCTATCAGTTCAGTTCAGTTCAGTTCAGTCGCTCAGTCGTGTCCGACTCTCCGCGACCCCATGAATCACAGCAAGCCAGGCCTCCCTATCCATCACCAACTCCCGGAGTTCACTCAAACTCATGTCCACAGAGTCGGTGATGCCATCCAGCCATCTCATTCTCTGTCGCCCCCTTCTCCTCCCGCCCCCAACCTTTCCCAGCATCAGAGTCTTTTCCAGTGAGTCAACTCGTCGCATGAGGTGGCCAAAGTATTGCAGTTTCAGCTTTAGCATCAGTCCCTCCAATGAACACCCAGGAATGATCTCCTCTAGAATGGACTGGTTGGATCTCCTTGCAGTACAAGGGACTTTCAAGAGTCTTCTCCAACACCACAGTTCAAAAGCATCAATTCTTCAGCGATCAGCTTTCTTCACAGTCCAACTCTCACATCCATACATGACCATGGGAAAAACCATAGCAGTGACTAGATGGACCTTTGTTGGCAAAGTAATGTCTCTGCTTTTAATATACTATCAAGGTTGGTCATAAGTTTCCTTCCAAGGAGCAAGCGTCTTTTAATTTCATGGCTGCAATCAGCATCTGCAGTGATTTTGGAGCCCCAAAAAATAAAGTCTGACACTGTTTCCACTGCTTTTCCATCTATTTCCCATGAAGTGATGGGACCAGATGCCATGATCTTTGTTTTCTGAATGTTGAGCTTCAAGCCAACCTTTTCACTCTCCTCTTTCACTTTCATCAAGAGGCTTTTGAGTTCCTCTTCACTTTCTGCCATAAGGGTAGTGTCATCCGCATATCTGAGATTATTGATATTTCTCCCAACAATCTTGATTCCAGCTTGTGCAAGGAAATATCCCTCATCCAAGGTAAGGTACAGTGGCTGCACTTTGCTGGAGCGACTGTAAAGAGATTTTCAACCACCAAGGTAAGTGAAACCCAAATAAGACGGTAGGTATTGCGAGGGGGCATCAGAGGGCAGACACAGTGAAATCATAATCACAGGAAACTAGTTGATCTGATCACATGGACCACAACCGAACGTGGTCCACTGGAGAAGGGAATGGCAAACCACTTCAGTATACTTGCCTTGAGAACCCCGTGAACAATATCAAAGGTCAAAATGATAGGATACTCAATGAGGAATTCCCAAGGTCGGTAGGTGCCCAGTATGCTACTGGAGATCAGTGGAGAAGTAACTCTAGAAGGAATAAAGGGATGGAGCAAAAGCAAAACCAATACCCAGTTGTGGATGTGACCGATGATAGAAGCAAGGTCCGGTGCTGTAAAGAGCAGTATTGCATAGGAACCTGGAATGTTAGGTCCATGAATCAAAGCAAATTGGAAGTTTTCAAACAGGAGATGGCAAGAGTGAACGTAGACATTCTAGGAATCAGTGAATTAAAATGGACTGGAATGGGTGAATTTAACTCAGATGACCATTATATCTACTACTGTGGGCAGGAATCCCTTAGAAGAAATGGAGTAGCCATCATGGTCAACAAAAGAGTCCGAAATGCAGTACTTGGAGGCAATCTTAAAAACGACAGAATGATTTCTGTTCATTTCCAAGGCAAACCATTCAGTATTACAATAATCCAGGCCTATGCCCCAACCAGTAACGCTGAAGAAGCAGAAGTTGAACAGTTCTATGAAGACCTACAAGACCTTTTAGAACTAACACCCAAAAAAGATGTCCTTTTCATTATAGGGGACTGGAATGCAAAAGTAGGAAGTCAAGAAACACCTGGAGTAACTGGCAAATTTGGCCTTGGAGCATGGAATGAGTCAGGGCCAAGGGTAATAGAGTTTTGTCAAGAGAATGCACTGGTCATAGCAAACACCCTCTTCCAACAACACAAGAGAAGACTCTACACGTGGACATCACCAGATGGTCAACACCGAAATCAGATTGATTATATTCTTTGCAACCAAAGATGGAGAAGCTGTATACAGTTAGCAAAAACAAGACCAGGAGCTGATTGTGGCTCAGATCATGAACTCCTTATTGCCAAAGTCAGACTTAAATTGAAGAAAGTAGGGAGGACCACTAGACCATTCAGGTATGACCTAAATCAACTGAGCTATCAGGAAAGCCCTAAAGAATAGTTATAATGTGTCTAAAGAAGAGGAAGAAAAATCTGTGTTACCACCATTCAGCATAAGAGATAAAATATTGCCAACATCACTGACTCTTCCTGCCTCACTGTAAACCCATATTCCTCCCTAACCCTCCCGGGGTAATCAGTCTGGTGCATTTTGTGTTTACCAGTCTCTTGCTTTTCCTTCTAGTTCTCCTACATTCATAAGAATGGAGATGATATGTATGTTTGTGCACTTTATATGTGGATTCTAATCTGTGCCTTAATTATTTTTTATTTGACTGCAGCAAGTCTTACTTGTAGCACATGACATCTTTAATCTTAGTTGAGGCATGTGGAATCTTCCGTTGTGACATGTGGGATCTGGCTCCCTGACCAGGGATTGAACCTGGGTCCCCCGCATTGGGAGTGTGGAGTCTTAGCCACTGGACCACTAGGGAAGTCCTTGTTCCTTTTTTCCCCCCAGTTGATGTTATTCATTTATGTTGATACCTTTAATAGTTATTCATTCATACTGATGTGTGAATATACTACAATTTTCCTGAAGTTGGGTCTCTGGGATGTTCCTAACTAGGGCTATTGGGGGCCTTCCCAGGTGGTGCTAGTGGTAAAGAACTTGCCAATGCAGGAGGCATAAGAGATGCAGGTTTGATCCCCGGGTCAGGAAGATCCCCTGGAGGAGGAAATGGCAATCCACTCCACTCCCAAGGACAGAGGAGCCTGGCAGCCTACGGTCCGTAGAGTCACAAAGAGTTACACATGACTGAAGCGACTTAGCATGCATACTTAGCATGAATAAAGCCCCTATGAACTTTTAAGTATCAGCCTTTGTGCAGACAAATGCATTCATGTCTCTTAGATAAGTTTATGAAAAATGTAGGTAGGCTTAACATTAAAAGAATCTTCCAAACTGTTTTCCACAATGGTTGTACCATTTTACATTCCCACCAGGAATCTGCGAGAGCTCTGTTGCTGCTTTTCCTTGTCAACACTTAAGAGTTATCAGTCTTGTTAGTTTCAGCCATTCTAAAATTGATATCTAGAGGTTATGATATTCATTTTATTTTCCTAATGACTAATGATCAACATCTTTTTATGCACCTATTTTTCATTCATATATCTTATTTGGAGAAGTGTCTATTCAAACCATTTGCCTATTTTTTAAACTGAATTTTTTGTCTTTATGTTATTGAGTTGTAAGAGTTATTTATATACTCTGTACACAAAATTTCTGTCAGATACAAACATGTGAATATTTTCTTCTAGTCTGATACTTGATTTTAATTTTTCAATAGCATCTTTGGAAGATCAGAGATTTTTAATATTGATAACAGACCCACTTGTTTTTTTTTTTTTATTTTATTATTTTTTATTTATTTATTTATTTTTTTATTTTATTGGAGGCAAATTACCTTACATTAATATATTGGTTGGTTTTGCCATACATTGACATGAATCCACCCGGGTGTACATGTGTTCTCTTTCTTGAACCCCCCTCCCACCTCCCTCTTCCCCATTTCCTCCCTCCATGTCATCCCCGTGCACCAGCCCCAAGCATCCTGTATCATGCGTTGAACCTGAACTGGTCACTTATGATAATATACATGCTACAATGCCGTTCTCCCCAATCATCCCACCTTCACCCTCTCCCACAGAGTCCCAGAGACTGTTCTATATGCCTATGTCTCTTTTGCAGTCTCGTATACAGGGTTCAGGTTATCATCTTCCTAAATTCCATATATATGCGTTAGTATAAAGGAGGTCAATCCTGGATGTTCATTGGAGGGACTGATGCTAAAGCTGAAACTGCAATACTTTGGCCACCTCATGCGACGAGTTGACTCACTGGAAAAGACTCTGATGCTGGGAAAGGTTGGGGGTGGGAGGAGAAGGGGACGACAGAGAATGAGATGGCTGGATGGCATCACCGACTCTGTGGACATGAGTTTGAGTGTACTCCGGGAGCTGGTGATGGACAGGGAGGCCTGGCGTGCTGTGATTCATGGGGTCGCGGAGAGTCAGACACGACTGAGCAACTGAACTGAACTGAACTGAATACTGTATTGATGTTTTTCTTTCTGGCTTACTTCACTCTGTATAATTGGCTCCAATTTCATCCACCTTATTAAAACTGATTCAAATGCATTCTTTTTGATGGCTGAAAAATACTCCATTGTGTATATGTACCATAGCTTTCTTATCCATTCATCTGCAGATGGACATCTAGGTTGTTTTTTTAATAGTTTGAATGTTTTTTAATAGTTTGAATTTTTTGTGTCCTAGGAAATCTTTGCCATCCTTTAGATCATAAAGATTTTCCTCTAAGTTTTTTATAGTTGTGATTTTTATTTTTAGACATATGATCTTTTTCAAGATAATATTTGTGGGTGAAATAAGGTAATGGTCAAGGTTCTTTTTTCTTTATGGATATCCAATTGTACCAGCATCATATGTTGAAAAGACTACCTCTGCACCATCTAATTACCTTGGCCTCTATGAAATAATAATGCCCCTCCCCATAAAAGAAGTTCATGTCCTAACCTAACACGTGAATATGTTAGGTGACATAGCAAAGCAAAATTAAGGTTACAAATGCCATTATAGTTGCTAATAGAGTGACCTGAAAATAAGGAGGCAGAGGGAGGCAGAGGATGAGATGGTTGGATGGCATCACTGACTCAATGAACATAAGCTTGGGTAAACTCCAGGAGATAGTGAAGGACAGGGAGGCCTGGTGAGTTGCAGTCCATGGGGTCATGAAGAGTCAGACACGACTTAGCTACTGAACAACAACAATATAGGAAGATTATTCCAGATTGCTTGTGTTGACCAGTGTAATCACAGAGGTCCTTAAAAATGGAAGAAGGAAGCAGAATGAAAGTTAGAGTCATGCAATGTGAAAAGTACTTGAACCTGTTTGAAGACGGAGGAAGATACCACAAGCCAAGGATTGAGGACAGCCTTTAGTAGCTGGAAAAGGCAAGGAAACATTCTCCTTTAGACCCTCTAGAAGGAACATAGCCTTGCTGACACTGTGACGTTTGCCCAGTGAGACCTGTGCTAGACTTCTAATTTATATAACTGTAAAATAATGAATTTGTACTGTTTTGAGTTGCTAAGTTAGTGGTGCTATTGTTGTAGCAGCAATGAAAACTTAATATAGCACCGTTAGCTACCATGTTTGTAGATCTATCGCCATATATTCCACTGATCAATAGTCACACTATTCCACTGATCAACAGTCACACTACTCCACTGATCAATACATCTCCGTCTTGCTTACAGTACCTTTACATTCAACCGTATAGAAAATCTTGAGATCAGGTTCAGTTCAGTTCAGTTCAGTCATTCAGTCATGTCCGACTCTCCACGACCCCATGAATCACAGCACGCCAGGCCTCCCTATCCATCACCAACTTCCGGAGTTCACCCAAACTCAAGTCCATAGAGTTGGTGATGCCACCCAGCCATCTCATTCTCTGTCGTCCCCTTCTCCTCCTGCCCCCAATCCCTCCCAGCATCAGAGTCTTTTCCAGTGAGTCAACTCGTCGCATGAGGTGGCCAAAGTATTGCAGTTTCAGCTTTAGCATCAGTCCCTCCAATGAACATCCAGGATTGATCTCCTCTAGAATGGACTGGTTGGATCTCCTTGCGGTACAAAGGACTCTCAAGAGTCTTCTCCAGCACCACAGTTCCAAAGCATCAATTCTTCGGCGATCAGCCTTCTTCATAGACCAACTCTCACATCCATACATGACCACGGGAAAAACCATAGCCTTGACTAGACGGACCTTGGTTGGCAAAGTAATGTCTCTGCTTCTTAATATACTATCTAGGTTGGACATAACTTTCCTTCCAAGGAGTAAGCGTCTTTTAATTTCATGGCTACAATCAGCATCTGCAGTGATTTTGGAGCCCAAAAAAATAAAATCTGACACTGTCTCCACTGTTTTTCCATCTCTTTCCCATGAAGTGATGGGACCAGATGCCATGATCTTTGTTTTCTGAATGTTGAGCTTCAAGCCAACCTTTTCACTCTCCTCTTTCACTTTCATCAAGAGGCTTTTGAGTTCCTCTTCACTTTCTGCCATAAGGGTGGTGTCATCAGGTAGTATGTCTTAAAAATATAGTCTTTGATATTCCAATTCCTTTGCGTTTTCATATAAATTTTAGAATCCCCTTTCCAATTTCTGTATAAAAGCATACTAGAGTTTTTTATTGGGATTGCACTGAAACTATAGACCAGTCTGGGGAAAACTGACAAATGTCATAACAATTTTAAAAACTGATTTTGTGAACATGATATATTTTCATTATTTAGTCTTCTTCACTTTCTTTCTTTCTTTTGTAGTTTTCAGTGTGTAGGTCTGAACACATTTTATTAAATTTACCCCTAAGTACTTTGTGTTTTGTGATATAACTGTAAATGGCATGATTTGCTTATTCCAAATTCCAGTTGAATGCTTGCAGTGAAAGTGAAAGAGGAGAGTGAAAGTTTGGCTTAAAACTCAACATTCAAAAAACTAAGATGGCATCCAGTCCCATCACTTCATAGCAAATAGATGGGGAAACAATGGAAACAGTGACAGACTTAATTTTGGGGGGCTCCAAAATCACTGCAGATGGCGATTGCACCCATGAAATTAAAAGACGCTTGCTCCTTGGAAGAAAAGCTATGACCAACCTAGACAGCATATTAAAAAGCAGAGATATTACTTTGCCAACAATGGCCTGTCTAGTCAAAGCTATGGTTTTTTTCCAGTAGTCATGTATGGATGTGAGAGTTGGACTGTAAAGGAAGTTAAGCACTGAAGAATTGATGGTTTTGAACTGTGGTATTGGAGAAGACTCTTGAGAGTCCCTTGGACTGCATGGAGATTAAACCAGTCAGTTCTAAAGGAAATCGGTCCTGAATATTCATTGGAAGGACGGATGCAACCTGATGCAAAGAATTGACTCACTGGAAAAGACCTCGATGCTGGGAAAGGTTGACGGCAGGAGGAGAAGGGGACAACAGAAGATTAGATGGTTGGATGGCATCACCAACTTGATGGACATGAGTTTGAGCAAGCTCCAGGAGTTGGTGATGGACAGGGAAGCCTGGTGTGCTGCAGTCCACGGGGTCCCAGAGTGGGACACGACTGAGTGACTGAACTGAATCGAGTAAAAAGAAGTACAACATAATTTGCATACTGATCTTGCTAAACTTGCTTCATAGTACTGGTGACTTTTTTGCATACATTGCTTAGAATTTTCTCCTTAGAGCCTTTTAAAATCTTCCTGTCATTTTGTACTGCCTAGGACTGCCAATACAATGTTGAATAGAAATGGTGATAGTAGACATCTTTGTCTTTTTCCCAATTTAGAAGCTAAAGCATTTAATCTTTCACTACTAAGTTTGATGTAGGGAGTTTTTCTCCTGTAGGGTTTTTTGCAGATGTCCTTTTTCAGGTTGAGAAAATTCCTTTTTAGTCCTAGTTTGCTGAGAGATTGAATGGGTCTTGAAGATTTCAAACGCTTCTTTTCTGTTGAGGTGATAATAAAGTTTTTCTTTTATTCTGCTAATATGCTCAATTACATCGATTGATTTTTTAATGTTAATCAGTAATGCCTTACTGAAATGAACCCCAAATAGTCAAGATGTATTACTTTTTTGCTGGAGAAGAGAATGGCTACCCACTCCAGTATTCTTGCCTGGAGAATTCCTTGGACAGAGGAGCCTGGTGGGCTACAGTCCATGGGGTGACAAAGAATCAGACTCGACTGACTGACTAACACAACAGCAATTATCTTTTTGTATACTGCAGGATTAAATTTGTTAATGTTTGTTAAGGATTTTGTGTCTATGTTCATAAAGGATTCGTTAGCATAAAGTTGTTAACAATATTCCCTACATGATATATTGTGATGGTCCCTCTTTTAGTCCTGATTTTGATAATCTTCTATATTTCTTGATCAATCTCACTATGGTTTTATCAACAATTATATATATATATATATTTTTTTTTTTTTTCTTTTTTGCCTTTCCATACTGTTCATGGGGTTCTCAAAGCAAGAATACTGAAGTGGTTTGCCATTCATTTTACTATTTTCTCAATTTTCCGTCTGTTTCCTATTTTACTGTTTTCTGTTCTCATCTTAATTCTTTTCTTCTACTTGCTTTGTTCTTAATATATTATTCTTTTTGTATTTTCTTAAGATGAAAGCTTAAGTAACTGACTTTATACTTTTCTTCTTTTCTAATGTAAGCATATAAATTATACATTTTTTCTTGAGGCACTCTTTTAGTTACATTTCACAGATTTTGATAGGTTTTGTTTTTGTTTTCATCCAACTCAAAATATTTTCTGATTCCTCTTATGATTTCCTCTTTACGGATTGTTTAGAAATGTTGCTTCAATTTTCAAATATCTATTAACTTTCCAAGTGTATTTTACTAACATGTTTAATTCCCTTATATTCAGAGAATATCTTTCATATGTTTTCAATTATTTTAAATTTGTTAAAATTTATGGTCTAACAGATGGCTTAGACTTGGTGAAAGATCCATGTATACTTGAAAGAATGTGTGGTCTGCTGTTGTTGGAAAGAGTGCTCTCTCTTTAATAAATGTCAATTATTTCCAGCTTTTTGATAGCATTCGTCAAGTATTCTGTATCCTTTTTGCTTTGCTATTTGTTCTATCAGTCACTAAGAAAATAACTGCTCCCTGCTCCATTGCCAGTTATTATTGTGCATTTGTCTGTTCCTCTTTTCCGTTTGTCAGGTTTGTTTCATGTATTCGGAAACTGTTATTTTGTGCAAGCACATTGAAGATTGCTATGGCTTCTTATTTAATGTTCCCTTTATCTTTATGAAATGATCCTTTTTATTTTTGGTGATATTTTTTGTGTCATGCCTACTTTGTCTGATAGTATTTACATGGTGTACCTTTTTCTGTCATTTTATTTTTAACCTACTCTATTTTCATATTTAAATTGTGTGAGTGGTATAAGTGTGTGGTTTCCAGCTCTGCTGACAGCAGGGGCTCTGAAGGGCACAGAGGGAGGAGGGTCCTCCACTCGCCAGATTGAAGGCCAGAGGCAACTTGACTTCAATTAGTCAACATCCTCCCTCCCCAGGCCCCCTCTCTTTTAGACCTATTCACTCTCGAATGGTCTCTCAAGGCTGAAGGATCTGTTGCTTTAGGTGGGTGAGAGCTTAACTTCCAGTTTCTGCACCAGTCTCAACCCTGTGGTTTCTCAGTATCTATTGCGGGGGCTACTGACATGACCTCTTCCTCCCTCTGGCTGAAAGCTCACCCAGCATTTTTGAATTATAGAATTCTTATCTCCTGCCTCGATACTTTGGGAATTTTGAATTTCTTTGCTTTTGTTTTTAAGAAGTAATCTAAAATTTCTTACAACACTAAAATGGTACTACCTTTCAAAAATAAATAATACTTTTTCTTATAGACAGCATATGACTGTGCTTTTTATTTTTAATAATTTTCCACTTCTAAACACCACTCTGTCAAAGAACAATTGATATTCAAAATGCCATACATGTTTAATAAATGCAACTTGATGAATTTGGAAGTAAGTATATTTATAAAGCCATCTTTACAATCCGTGCTGTAAACATATCCATCACCTCTAGAAGTTTACTCTTTGTTATTGCTATTATTTTCTTTTTGTGAAAAGAACATTTAGCTTACACTCAAAATTTTGAGTGTTTATACATTACTGTTAACTCTAGGCACTATGCTATACAGTAGATTTCTAGGACTTATTTTTCTTGCATAACCAAAACCACACCCTCTGGCTAGTATCCCCCTGCCCCGTTTCCCTTCTTTGCAGCCCTGACGTCCACCATTCTGCATTCTCCTTCTCAGTTTGACTATTTTAGAGTTCTCATACAAGTGGCATCATGTAGTATTTATACTTCTGTATCTGACTTATTTCACTTGGCATAATGTTCTTCTTCCATGTTGCAAATGGCATGATTTTCTTCTTTTCTAAAGGCTGAGTGATATTCCAGTATATGTATACATCATTATTCTTTTCATTTGTCTGTCAGCAAACATTTAGATTGCTTCCAAATCTTGACTATTGTGGACAATGCTGCAATGAACATGGTAGTGAAGAGATAGCTCTTTCAGATCCTGATTCCAATTTCTTTGTTTTTTGGGTTTTTTTAAAAACTTTTTTATTTTTTATTGGAGTATAGTGATTTACAATGCTGTGGTACTTTCAGGCACGTAGCAAAGTGATTCAGTTATACACAGCTATGTATCTGTTCTTTTTCGAATCATTTTCCCATTTAGGTCATTACAGTATATGGAGCAGAGTTCCCTGTGATATACAGCAGGTCTTTGTTGGTTGTGTTGTCAACTTTAAATATAGCAGTGTGTACATGTCAATCCACAAATCTCAATCTTTCCCTCTCCTCCACCTTTTCTTCATGGTAACCATAAGTTCATTCACTAAGACAGTGGGTTTGTTTCTGTTTTGTAAATAAGTTCATTTGTATCATTTTTTAAAGATTGTACACATAAGCGATATTATATGATATTTGTCTTTACCTGACATACTTCACTTAGTATGGTAATCTCCGTGTCCATCCATGTTGCTGTAAATGACATTATTTCATTGTATTTAATGACTAGGCAATATTCCATTTTATATATATCCTTTTGGAAAAATACCCATATGTGGGCTTGCTACATCATATGGTGTTTCTATTTTTACTTTTTCAAAAAACGTCCATACTGTAGTGGTTGCACCAATTTGTATTTCATCAACTGCATTTAACACTTATCTTTTTTTAATATGATAGCCATCCTAACCACCCAAGGTATAAGATGATATCTCAGTGTAGTTTTCATTTGTATTTCCTTGATGATTAGTGATTTTTAGCACATTTTCACATGTATCTGTCTCCTTTCAAGAAATATCTCTTTAGTTCCTTTGTTGATTTTAAAATTGGGTTATTTGTTTTTTTCTATTTAGTTGTATACATTCCTTACATACTTTGAATATTAACTCTTTATCAGATATATAGTTTGCAAATATTTTCTCCCATTTCACAGCTTTCCTTTTTATTTTGTTGATCGTTTCCATTGCTGTACATAAGCATTTTAATTTGATATAATCCCATTTATCTATTTTTGCTTTTTCTACCTATACTGTTAGTGTAATTACCAAGAAATCATTGACAAAATCCATATCAAGAAACTTTTTTGCTGTTTTCTTCTATAAATCTTATGGTTTCAGGTTTACAATTAAGTATGTAATCCATTTTGAATTAATTTTTGTGTTTGGTGTAAGATAAGGATCACGTTTCATTCTTTTGCTTGTGGATATCCAGTTTTCCCAACACTGTTTATTGAAAAGACTATTCCTTCCCCATTGCGTATTCTTGCTACCCTTGTCAAAGATCAGTTGTATATGCAAGGGTTTATTTCTGGGCTTGCTGCTGTGTTTGTTCATCTCCATGTCTTTTTTACTGCCAGTACCACAGTGTTTTGATTACTGTAAGTTTGTAATATTTTGACTTCGGGAAATGCAGTGGTCCCAACTCTGTTCTCCCTCAAAATTGCTTTGGCTATTCAGGGTCTTTTGTGGTTCTATATAAGTTTTAGGATTGTTTTTTCTATTCCTGTAAGACACGCCAATGAGATTTTGATAGAGATTTCAATGAATATGTTGATCACTTCAGACAGTACATATACTTTAACAATATTAATTCATGAACATGGTAGAACTTTCCATTCATTTGGGGGGTCTGTTTTAATCTCTTTCATTAGTTTTAGCTTCTTCCAGTTTTATTGAGACATAATTCACATACAGCATTGTATAAATTTAAGGTGTATAGCATAGTCATTTGACTTGTATACATCATGTAATGATTATCACAGTAAGTTTAGTGAGCAACCATCATCTCATATAGATACAAAATTAAATAAATAAAAGAGAAATTTTCCTTATGATGAGAACTCTTAGGATATACTCGCTTTACAATTTTCATATATAGCATATAGCAGTGTTAATTATATTTATCATGCTGACATTACATATCTAGTACTTATTATCTTATAGCTGGAAGTACCTATAGTTTGTACCTTTAAACTGCCTTTATCCAGTTCTCCCTTGTCCCATCCCCTACCTTCAGTAACCACAAATCCAATCTCCTTTTCTATGAGTTTGTTTTTGAAGTACAGGTTTTTCCCTCCTTAAACCTTTGTATTTCTGTAGTGTCAGTTTAAGTTCTCCTTTCATTTCTGGTTTTATTTATTTCAGTGTTCTCTCTTTCTTAGGTTTGTTGATTTTATCTTTTCAAAACACAGCTCTCAGTTTTGTCAATTTTTCTATTGTTTTTCTATTTTCTATTTCATTTATTTCTGCACTAATCTTAATTATTTCCTTCTTGTGGTGTTTTGGACTTGCTTTGTTTTTATTTTTATAGTTCCTTGCAGTATAAAGTTTGACTGCTGATTTGAGATCTTTCTTCTTTGTGAATATAGGTTTTTATTACTATAAACATTCTTAGTACTCCTTTTTTTTATCCTATGAGTTTTGGTATGTTGCGTTTTCATTTTTGTTTGTCTCAAGATATTTTTCTAATTTTCTTTCTGAATTCTCATTAGCACAATGGTTGCTCAATAGTTTGCTATTTACTTTTCATGTATCTGTGAGTTTTTTCTTTTTTTTTTTGTTATTGGTTTCTAGTTTTATACCATCATGGTTATGAAAGATGTTTAGAATGCTCTCAATCTTCCTAAATTTGTTAAGCCTTCTTTTGTGACATAGCATGTAATCGGTCCTGTAGAATATTCCATATGCTCTTGAGAAGAATGTGTATTAGCACAATACCTTTTCCACCCTGTGAGGAATAAAAAAGAGTTTTGCTGAGTTGAGCCACCTGGTTTTGCAAATTTTTCTTTTAGCACAATACATCATCCTATTTTTTTCTGATCTGGAAGGTTTCTTCTGAGAAATGTGCCAATTGTCTTATGGAGGGGAGCCCTCTGTACATAAGTTGCTTTTCTCTTGCTGCATTCAAAGTTCTCCCTTTAATTTTGACTGTTGACATTTCAATTATAACACACCTTAGTGTAGACTTTCTTAGGTTCAACCTATTTGGAGTTGTTTAGGTTTCATGGACTTGGATGTCCATTTCCCTCCCCAGATTTGGGGAGCTTTCAGCCACCATTTCTCTAAATAAGCTTTCTAACCCTCTCTTTTTCTCTTTTCCTTCTGGGACTTCCACAATGCATATATTGGTTTTCTTGATGGTGTCCTTATAGGTTTTCTTCACTCTTTTTCATTCATTTTGTTCTTCTCACTGGATAATTTCAAATGACTTGTCTTGAAATTCACTGATTCTTTCTCCTGCTTGATTAAGTATATTGCTGAAACTCTTGGCTGAACTTCAGTTTGTCATCATGTCCTTCAGAAGTCAGAGTCTGTCTTTTCCTTAGTGACTTCTGTCTCCTTTTTGAACTTCTCAGTTTGTTCATATATTGCTTTCCGAGTTTTACTTAGTTGTCTGTGTTTCCCGTAGTTCATGGAGCTTCAGGATAATTATTTTCAATCCATATCGGTCAGTGATAGATATCCATCTCTTTAGGGTCAATTACTGATGCTTTACTTCTCCCCTTTGGTGGTGTCATGGTTCCCTGATTTTCATGATTCCTGTGTCTTCTGCTGGATTCTGCACATTCGAAGAGGCAGCGGTCTCTTTCAGTCTTTACAGAATGGTGTCAGCAGGGAAAGCTGTTCAGCAGTCAGCATAGCCAGAGATTCTGGGTGGGCCAGGTGACAGAGCCCATAGGGAGGCTGGGCCCATAAGTGGGGTCAATAGGAAGGTAGGACAGGCACAGGGCTGCACGTGTGACTTGCTATCGATCTTCCCCACGGGAGGACTCTTGAGTCAAGGGGATCTCTCCTGGTGCTTCTCTGTACGAGGTTGGGGGAGAGGTGATGTGGGTGAAGAGAAGTCGTCCTTACCCTTTTCAATCATCTTTTCTCATTCTGAGCTTCACAGGGGTGCTATAGTCTCTCATCTGGATTCCAGAGCTCTCATGAAGGCATTTTCACCTGTGGATGGCTAATTAAATTGGCGTTTCTGTGGAGAGAGAAGCGCTGGGACCTCCGACTCCTCCATCTTGCTGATGTCACTCTAGAATTTGCTTTCTAAATCCAATCTGACACTCTCTGTCTTATAATTGGAGTGACTAGACTATTCACACTTAATTTAATTATCAGTACAGTGGGGTTTAAATTTACCATCTTGCAATTTGTTTTGTATTTGTCCCATCTGTTGTTTATTTCTTTCTCCCCTTTTCCTACTTTCTTTTATATTGAGTTTTTAGAAAACTGTTCCACTTTGACTTATTAACTGTACTTCTGTGTTTTTATTTATTTTTTAGTGGATGTCCTGGAATTTGCAATTTACTTCTTCAACTTATTGCATCTGATTCAAGTGGTATATTGCACAAGATCTTGTGGGCTGTTTGACTTAAGGAGACTAGATAGGTAGATAGACAGATTCTCGTGAGAGCTCAGAAAGAAAAGAGGAAAGCTGAAGAGAAAGAATCTATTGTCTTAAAGAGTACATATAGGATCATAAATAGAATTTTGCTAGAAATATGAATGCTAAAGATGCTTTTGGTGAAGTCGTATACAGAAATGAGGGTCATATTATTGAAAATTAGAGGAAAGGTAAAGGATTTGGCTAAATTATGCCTTGTTGGATGGAACAAAGCACTTCTAAGTAATAAACCTGGATATTTAGCTGAGGTGATTTCTAAGCCAAGTGCAGAAGGTGCAGCAGGATGTCTCCTTGCTATGAGAGGAGAGAAATAAATTGAATAAATAGCTAATAGGCAACAATAAACCAGCACTTGACAGTTGGGAAGAATCTCAGCCTATCCAGATATCAGGCTCTGGAAATGAAGATAAGGGTGTGTCTGGACAACCATTGGCAAAAGAGACTAGACATGTGACTCATGGATCCAATCTTTCATCTCATCAGAATCCAGGAATGCAGTTTTCAGGAAGACATGTGAAGACTGTCAGTCTAATGATTTGATCATTCATGGATTTCATGTGAGACCAACACAAGTCTTGAGAATTTTATATCAATGGAAACACTGCCAGCCTGGTCTGAAAAGGACAAGTGATGGGATGAAATGAAAGATTTATTTCAAGGGCAGATCCACACATGCTGAGACTAGTGAGGTTGCCACTCTTCTCATCTTTGGCCCAAGGCTGAGGTAGACTTGCCACCCAGGACTGAGGTTGGGTCTGAAGGGCAAAGCACCAGGCCAAACAGGACTGTTGGCTAGTCTCAAGTCATGAAATTTAATGGAATTTTCCCTACTAGGGTTCAGACTTGATTGGGACCCATGATCCTATGTTCTTCCTTTCAATTTTACACTTTTG